>NC_056735.1:1634833195-1635043195 GCF_019279795.1 Protopterus annectens | reverse complement strand
TTAAGACAATAAAGAAAGAATGTGTTCAGTTAGCCTCTTCGGCACCACTATTTAGATCAAAAGATATACAAGACATAATTTTGACGTCAAAGAACATTTGAAATGCTTGGCTTAGTTTTTCTTACAGCAGATGACAATGTTGCTACAATCTTGAAGTTCACATTTTACGGTGTTTTCTTTCATTTAAGAAACAAGGCTGTATTTTACATTTATATTTACAAATGCCAGAATTATGTATCAAATTCAATTTGACTAGGCTGGCAGCCTTCGCCCATCTTCCTCCAATCTTCACAGGATGCATGGGACATGCCCATTTGGTGAATGCAGTGAGTGAACATATGCATTTTCCAGTACATTAGGTAGCTTGGTTTGATATTATCCAGTTTCTGTTAAGAGGGTAAGTAAGTAGTTTTTAACCATACTAGGTCCACACTCCCCCTAACTATATATATTAAATCCAGGATTGCACTACAGTGGGGAAAAGGGCATATACACTGCCACTACTATTTTCGGTGAAAGGGAATTTGGTCAAATGAGTGTTCTGTGATTTGAGTTTTCGGCGATTTGGTCTCAGTGAAATGAAATTCAGCGAAACGAGTTTTCGGTGAAGTGAAGTAGATCCATCCATATATATATAGTTCCCTTCAGAAGGTCGAATGGCTGAAATCTCAAAATGCATATGGCCAAAGCCATATGTTCGAATTTCAGAAGCTCGACCTTCTGAAAGGGAAGTAAAAAAAAAAAAAACAAAACAATGTTCCTGCCCCCTGCACTGCCCACAACCCCTGCTACTTATTTATTCCAACTCCAAGATCACACTCCAGCACAGAAAGGGAAATCTCCCATTCTGCGCTGTCTGCCGATCCCCATTCAGAAGGTCGAGCTTCTGTAATTGTGAGCATATGGTCTTGATCATATGCATTTCGAGATTTCAGCCGTTCGATGTTTTGAAGTGGAACCATATATATATATAGACAAATCAAAAGTATGTAATTTATAAAGGAATTTCAGTGTTCAGTACTCATTCTGTTGTAGACTCAAACAAACCTCTGGTAAATATTCATACCCTGTAGGATTTACACAATTCAAGACACATGCGCTGTCTAAAATCAGGTACAGTATCCCTGTCACACAGGATTCTTGCAAAATAGATGGTTTAAGTAAATGAGCTAGAAACATATAGACTCCAGGTGGCTTCTCTACTTCCCTACAGGCAAGGTTAAACTTATATCCCTTCCTCTTGTATTTCCCAACAGGCAAGAATACATCACAGCTGCCTCTCCTTTAAAAGTAATCAGCTCCTTTTTTTTCACAGTTACACCCTTTGGATCACCTTCCTTCTTGTACATGATCCTCTTTCTAGAGTCCTTCCCAGTACCTTCTTCAGACCCATATGTTATGACTGTTCTAAACAACAGGCCCTTGGCTTTAAATAGCTCTGTTTGCGTCTGCCCTTTGTTAACTCTAGCTTCCTTACCTATCTCTCAGCTAGCACATTTAAAGGGACCAGCAACCACTATCTTCTGTGCTGAACAATACACACACACACACACACACACACACACACACACACACACACACACACACACACACACACACACACACACACACACACACACACACATCTAAATCTAAACTATCCTTCTCTCTCACTCTCTATCTCTCTATATATATTTTTACGTGTGTGTGTGTGTGTGTGTGTGTGTGTGTGTGTGTGTGTGTGTGTGTGTGTGTGTGTGTGTGTGTGAGCCCTTTAGACCATTGATCATGTATTCAGCAATTATGGATTCAAGTATGTTTCATCAAATACCTGTTTCATTGCTACTGATGATGAGTAATAGTGAGAGAAGGAAGTCTGTCTCCCCCGTGCAGTTGTACATTCTCTTTGTTAGTATATTTAAAGATGTGGGGATTTGCAGGGGTGTTTCATTGTGATTGGTCTGTGATTATGTGCGTGCCTATAATTTAGTTAGTGAGATTGGGTGACAGTGGAGGTAAGAGGGTTTGTTCTTTCCCTGATTGTTGTCTGATGTCAGAGTTAGTATATACACTAATATGGGGGTTAGAATATATAATAATATGGGATTCTTGGTGCAGGGGAAGTTGTGGAGTTTATCCCCTGCAAAAAATGCTGTTTCATTGCTTTAGTTTTTCAATGTCTCACATGTCATACATTGCATACACACTAATGATAGTTTCATTGCTGTTTTCTCTCCCTCCCCTCTCTCTCTCTCTCTCTCTCTCTCTCTCTCTCTCTCTATATATATATATATATATATATATATATATATATATACACATATGTGGCCATTTTAGTAAAGGCAATGAATCATTATGTTTTAGAAATAAATCAAAGCAGCTAGTGAAAATCAGTGCAGACACTGAAAGAACACTCATCAAACATAAAGTAACCAGAACTTAGATCTAAACCTCCAAACCCTGGAGCTGTGTGGCAGAAATTTGGCCAGTTAGTCATTCTGCTATCTAAAATGCCTACCTCACTTTTTCCTGAATTAATCAATGAGTTTTTAAACAACCCCTGTATCACAACAACCTCATTACCCTGCACAAGGATCTCCCCTTTGTATTTAGTATTTGACTTTCATCTCCCTCTGCCCTCTCGTCCTTACTCGTCATTTTTCTTTCCTTCAGATTTGCTTGCCTTTTTTCTACTTACTTTACTTTTCTTCAAGGATATCAGAGTGACAATACTTGTAAGCATGTACCCTACTCTTGTCCTGTTAATGTCATTCAGTAGGGTCCCTTGGATGTGTTTTTACTGTCATCCCCACAACCCACTCATCCTAGGGTCAGTTAATACCTACACACACACACACACACACACACACACACACACACACACACACACACACACACACACACACACACACAACACCCGGACACACACACACACACACACACACACACACACACACACACACACACACACACACACACACACGCACACACACACACACACACACACACACACACACACACACACACACACACACACACACACGTGCGCGTGAGTGTTTGGACAAACTTCCTCCTGTCCATGCCATTTAGTACTCTTCCCCATACCCATTACTGGACACTCTGCTGATAAACATGTGTGCAGCCTTTTTCTATGTCTGTTTTCTCTCTTATTCATTTCAATGTATTTGATTTCTCAAGCTCATCATCTCGCCTACCTCTTTTCATACCTTTCACTCTCTTCCCTTCACCCCATCTCCTCCTTCTCCCCACATCCCTTCCCCAGCAATACAATGCTATTCTACATCCTTCCACTGGCTAAGTTAGACTTAGCATTAGCAATCCCTTGACCACACACATATGATACTGTAGCTTAGAAGGCCACTGCCTCAGACCCTGTATGCATTTTCCATTGTTTTTCTCATACTGCTTAAAATTGTGGACATTAAATACATTATGGGACCTCATCTCTGAACAGTAGCTCAGTAACCTCCTTCATCTAATGCCATGGTATTAGCAGTGGTCTACCGACTGGAGCTCATGCAACACATTTGTGCATGCTGACGTTTGGCACTTAGGTCACATGAATAACTAGGATTACAAAGTCATTGCTTAAACCTGATTCAGTAATATCTACTCCTACAAATTAAGTATTAATTGTTTCATAGCATCAGATGTGTTACTTGTGCTGGTGGTTATATGAGTAGAGGTCACTTCTGTTTTTGCCCTACAGTGTCTTGTGCACGTATATCAGTGTGTTGTCAGTCAGAGAGATGTCAATTCAAATTGGATTTTTTTATGAATGCCTAACTGGAGAACACCTTAAGCCAAGAACAGCATTAATTTACATCTCTCACATTCACATCCTTTGTCAGCTGCTGTAACCATTTTACTGAACCATGTTGCAACTTAATTGACTTTTCATTGTGCATTCATTACATCTGTACAAGAAAACGAGGCAGAGATCTTGAGCTCTGTATAGTTCTTATTACCAGTGAGAGAAAATGTAATGCCTCATGAAGTTATCCCGATTGGTTAAAAAGATTCTAAGGACCCCTGATTTTACCTGTGTTGGAAGCTGATTCCACATTGGCAGTACACTTTCAACCAAAGAGTTCATTCTCCTCACATTTCAGTTCTTAACTCTCATCAGTTTGTTTTTACTATCTCTAAGCTTTAAACATACAGCTGACCTTACAAAGCTTATAGAAGTAAATGTGTGTTCATTTTTTTTAAATAAAGGCTTTACAGATGGCTGTCATACCATTCTTAGTTACCCTTAGACTTATGTAAATCAGAGAAGTAAAAACATGTTTTAATTTGTCATAGTTTTCATACTCAGAAAATGAAGAATTTTTATTTTGTCATTTTTGTGACAGTCTGCCCATTCTGTTTATGTGTCTGTTATATTACTATCTGCACAGGATTGTACGATATTTTACTGAAGGGCCAGAGATCTTTTAAGTAATATCCAAAATAAGCACTATTCTTCCTGTTAATAGTTATACAAATATTAAAGATGTCTTTTAAAACTTAGGAGTATATGGTTGTACTTATGTATTTTTGACTTCCTAAAATTGATCCCCACTTAAAATGGGATGTATACAATCTTCCCCATGTTCATCACTGCCTTAGTTGGAAACTAGTTTGCTCTTAGTAGCTTACACAGACAGTTCAGTTATAGCAGTGTATAATATGCATAATACCCCCCTTATAGTTGATTATGGCACTCAGTTTTAGATGATGAGCATTATTAGATAACCAAATTCCCTTTGAGAGGTGGAACTTGCTTATCTAAATATTAAATATTAAATATTAAATATCAAAAGCAGTGGTGACATTGTGGTGCTCCCTTTAATGGTACATTGTTATTTTCTACTTTGTCCCTATATCTAAAGTCAATATCTTCTAGTAAGAAGTCCACTTACCTAGTTTATTCAAGATTATAGTTACACTATCTAGACCTTGCTACTTCTGTGGATATTTTCCAGCCCTGAGTATTATTTACCTGACTGGCATTTTGGGTGAGTAAATATGCAGAAATTTGTCAGGAAAAGTCTTACATGCACTGCTGGCAGGGTATTGCCTAACAATAGAACAACAGAAAAAGCCAAATGGCTTCTTGTTAGACACAGAGCTGATCTCATACTGACCTTTCAGTTATATAAACTCCTGAAATCTAATTCCTTTATTTCTTTAGCTGCTAAACTCATTCTACATATATCGCCTATAAGTTTAGAAGTCAGGATTATAACGAACCTCTGCTTGAAGCCCTAGTAACCACATTTTAACTGACTAATTCTCTACACTTTGTCAAATGCTATGGGAATTTCTCTTTTCTCATATCAGAGAAGTCACCTTATCCCCATCATTCTAGACTGAGTTGAAAGCCTACTTTTTGAACTATTCTAACTGCAAATGCAGTTATTCATAGTATGTAACAGCTTCATTAAGCTCTGTTTACATTATGTTCTCACATATAATGTTCAGTTGAAGGCAGACTATTACTTCAACTATTTTATCAACTAGTCTAACCTCCAACCTTTAGCTTACTCATATCATCCACCGTCTTCACTTCCTTTTTCCCTCATTCCCTGTTTATGAAAGCACGTTTTTTTTTTTTTACATAACATATATGTGTAAACATGTACAGGGGTGCCAGAAGCTTCTGAAGGTTGGGGGGGGGAGCAGCAAAGGCAGTTAGTAGTTCAACAACTGCAATTTATTTATTTATTTATTTTTTCAAATGGTATATACTACCATAAAACAGAAGCATATGAATATGAGCTGTGTATATAATGCTGATAGAAATTGCATAAAGAATAACCGCACAGAAATTTTATGCAAAATTACAAATGAATGTTGAACCTCTTTGTTGTATGATTATATAGTAATAGCAGTACTGCTTATCTAATCAACCACTTTGGGCTATCCATTCCTTTAGCCCAATTTAAAGCCTGTATAAGAAGCATGCTTTCACTGTAATGGAAGCATATACACCCAGGAGCATATGACACAATACAGTGTATATACATACACACACACACACACACACACACACACGCACACACACACACACACACACACACACACACACGCGCGTGCACTCGTGGCCCCCTACCTATGGGCAGTTAAGAGGATCACTACTTTACATAATAGCTTGCCTTTGTTGGCTGAAAAAAAGAATCCAGAGACCTCATCAAAAACCTGCCTGAAAAGAGAAAGGGTATGCAGACTCCATGCATAAGGTACACCATGTGGAAACTAGACCTGAGACCAGGAAACAGCTCTACCCACTGCACTACTGTGCCACCCCTCCCCCAAGTCATCATGAAAATCCTTGTGGCCATGTTAGATTAGCATTTCAAAATTCAATTTGAAAGTGAGTAGTTACTAAAAAAAAGTAGCCATCAAAACAGCAGTTTCCTCCAGTGACCTATATAAACTGATAACCCTGAGAGGTAAAAGCAAAAAAATAAACTCATTAAAGAAAAAAGAACTACAACATATGACCTGTTAATCACAACTGTAATAAAAGTGGTTCATGTTTTAAATATAAATGATGGGAGAATACTGGAGACTATCATGTATCATTTAGAATGTCAGTCTTATAATGTCTAACCCTACAAGTTATAAAAGAGTTAAAGCTACAGACTTGAACAGCTTTACAAAAGAAGTGCATTGTCTTTTCAGTTATGCTGATCCTGGGGACTAACAATGTAAAGCAATCTTTTAGAGCTGGACCTGACTGCATCATCCCCCAGATATTGGTGGATTAAGTGTATCTTGGCCCCGGGTTGTTCTCAGCCATGCCCCCATCCCCTCTGCACACATTTTTCTGACCTCGCATAAATGCATGTGTTCTTTTGGGTTCACCTTCCTGATTGTTTTAAATTACCTTTCTTGTTTAATATAGAAATATTTATTAGGGTGTCTTATTAATATGTTTTTAAGTAAGCAGTGAAACAAAATTTATTAACCAATAATGACAGAAGTATTCATGTCAGAACATTTCAACCATGAAAAGCCACTCAGAATTCTGTCATTATAGCTCACCAATATCATTACTGATCAATTATAGCCACTTTGACTGTGTACACATCACATATCTGATTGTAATAACAATGTCCTTAGTAAAGTATTTTAATTTACTTTACACAAGTACACACTAGTCCTTCAAAGACAGACTAATGACTGTTCAACTTTATCAACTCAACACAGTCATTTTTATCCATAGACACCCCAAAATCCAGCAATTCTAGCTGCATTGTTGACAATGATAGTAAGTAAAGTAACATATTTCAAGTTTGTTTCACACAAACACACATTAGCCATGGCCAAGTATTCCAACTTAATTCACACACACACGTGCACTAGTCTTGCAAAGTCAGATTAAAGACTATTTAAAAATTAACAGATAAGAGAAAAGGTACTGTCATCCATAGAAAGCCCTCCACCCAACCAGGAGTTACAGCTACTTTGGTGACTGTGTACACCACTTATTGTTATCATAAAATAAATTACACATACTTTACTGGTAGCTTTTAATGAATTATATGAAGTTATATAGATCACTAGCATCAGACCAAGAAACCCACATGTGTAGCTCAATTTAAGCAGAAGAGTATTTATGACAACAGCATAAAAATATTAACCACTTGGTAGCATATGATAAGTCAATTTGTGCAATCTCTGCAGAATTAATGGTATTTTAAAAAATACCACATTAGTGAGTTATTACTAATGTCGATGTTGCTGCTGGCAAATTACTCTGCATTTCAGTGCTTCATCTACAGATGTGATGTCTGCAGTCCTTGAAGAATAAGTTTCCGAAGCTGCATTAAAACTTAGTGTGTTGATGATATTGTCGTAACATTTCCTGAAATAGATCAGCTATGCGAGAGGGAATAATGAGTAAAAGCCAGCCACAGATTCATTCTTGGTTACTAAGCATAATGTTCAGGAGATCAGTAAGAGAATAACCCAAATTCCCAATTGCATCAAAGCACTGACTGTTTAAGTTACTTGATCAACATTACACAATGGCTAAATGATGGTTTAAAGATTCAAACCTTGCACTCTTGGCACAGGAAGGAGCTCATTAACAGGTCAAAGCTTTAGTCCTCTGTATTAACTGCCAGAGTAACAATTCTTAACTGAATGATGAACTATTTTACAACCCAATTGCAGTAATATGCAATAATGACTGCATAATGGATGGTTAACAGATGGTTCTGATAATAACTTCAAATAATGCAGACTATACTTCAACACCTTCACAGTTGTTGGTAGCTATGAAGAAGGTACTGCAAAAATATTATGTAACAAATGCTTATTAATGGATTAATTCATCATTTAGAGCAATGAATAAAGCAAAACAAAACAATATAGAAGTTGCAGCAACCTTTATTCAACAACCCATAAGTCATACAAAAAAATCAGAAATATTACTGCATGCAGCATGCTGTTGGGGGGGTGCATGCTTACAGGACATCAACATCTCACTTATGACCTCCCTACATCTTTCCATGTCGTCAAGAATAGTATCTCCTTTGATATAAGGAAGTACAAGTTTGACCTAAGCGAATGGCTGATAATGTTGTATTGCTTCAGAATATGCCTCCAAAGTCAAAAGATCTGGATCATGGTTAAATGTGGTCCCATGCAGGGTAATGAATCAGGTCTGAACCAGTCATGCCAATATCCCATTACAGGTCCCCACCAGTCATATCAATATCCCATTACCTGGCTGTCTCTCCCCAGTTACCATAAAACACTTTACACATATGTCAGTTTACATGCTATTTTCTTCTTTACTTTTATCATTATCACAGAGATTTGAATTTTATTTAAATATTTTGTTTCAAATTTTACAGCAAAAACACTAGCAGCCATTTTCTAAACAAACCAAAACACTCTCACATTGAAAACAGACAGCATGAGAAACAATACACGTCTCTTATCTTGAAGCCAATGATGACTGAAAATGCATCTAGTAACCCATTAAACTACAAGAGACATACTGAGATTCACAGTCAAATAGCGTACAATGAATAAATAGTTACCAGCTATGTGAAGGGTGCAGGAGCTGACAAATGTGTAATGCATTTGCTAATAGTCTCATTTACACACGTGTCTGTGCTTGGTGTAATGGTTAAGGTGCTTACCCTAGAAACAGAAGGTGCAGGGTTTGATTCTCACATGGGGTAACTTGCTAGGCTTAAAATGACCCATGAGGGCAGTTAGCCTAGTGCTAATCTATAAACTTATAAACAGTTAATGCAATAGTTTTGTGGGCAAAGAATGAGATCTATAAAATAAATAGTTAGCAGCTATGTGAAGGGTGCAGGAGCTAACAAATGTGTAATGCATTTGCTAACAGTCTCATTTACGCACGTGTCTGTGCTTGGTGTAATGGTTAAGGTGCTTACCTCAGAAACACAAGGTGCAGGGTTTGATTCTCACATGGGGTAACTGGCTAGGCTTAAAATGACCCATGAGGGCAGTTAGCCTAGTGCTAATCTATAAACCTATGAACTTATGAACAGTTAATGCAATAGTTTTGTGGGCAAAGAATGAGATCTATAAAATAAATAGTTAGCAGCTATGTGAAGGGTGCAGGAGCTGACAAATGTGTAATGCATTTGCTAACAGTCTGGTGTACCCAAGTGCCCTTTTCAGGGGCAACCCAGGAGCACTGTCTGGTGGTCTAAGTCACACACTACACAAATGAAGGCTAAGGGAATCAAACCCAGCAATACAGGAAGCAGCTCATTAACAGCTGATCTAAGTAGCATACAAATTGCTGTAGTCTAAAAAAATGAATTTCAGAACACATGCTGCAAAAACAAGCTAAAATAAAAATGTATTTGAGTTAAATATTAAAATTAAAGCCATTCAGTCCTATTTATTCACATCCGAACAATAAACACACTATCAGTAGTCAACAAAAATGGAAACCAAGGTTCATACCCTAAGAGCATGACACATAGGATGAAGCTCCTGTTTATTTCAACTGAGTCCTTTATTTACCCTATGAATAATCTGGGATGCAGAAACCAAGTATTTATATATATAAATCTATCTATCTATCTATCTATCTATCTATCTATCTATCTATCTATCTATCTATCTATCTATCTATCTATCTATCTGTCTATATAAAATGCAGTCTTATACATTTTGTGATTCCCTTTTTTGGCAGTTCCATACAGATTTTGGCAGTGCCATACAGAGATGTATAACATCCAGTTGACTTACTTACCTATTTGTTAAGTTGGTAAGGTGTGACATCATATAGGGCAGACAATAAACTTTCAGTTTACACTTTTCCCAAAAGTCGCCAAGGCGGTCAGTTGTTCACTACTGCTACAAAGGGCAGGTGTATACCTTCTTTCCATTAAGAAGCAATTACTGCCTCTTTCTTTGCTATCCTTGTATACCAGATAAAAAAATCAAACCATATAGTCCCTGTTGCAGTTCCGGTTGCAGTTGTCACTCTATTTCCGTCATGTGGTTCTATCTGTGTGGCTGGTCCAACGTGATGACAGGTGAGGGGTCAAGTTTTAGCAAATGATAATTTAAAGGGTCCAAAGGAAACTTGCTCTTTCTCTTGATATATGTAATTTCTAAAATTGGTATTTTATGGCAAATACTACTCATGTGACTGATATATTCTCAACATTTCTGATTTTGTCTTATATGTTTGCCCTCTCCCTTGTTGGATGTTTGACTGTTCTGGTGAATCATTGAGGGTCAGTTACAGTGCTATCAACATAAAACAGCTTAACAGGTAGATAGTTAAGTTATTTCCACAGGATTTTTTTTATTTGTTTTTTTGTTTTGCAGCAAACAGCAGTGGTGTGAAGTTAGCCAACCAATAAGAGCACACAAGGACCACATTCGGTACATGTTTCAATTTTTTTTTTGTAAGATGGGAAGGGCACATTCATATATCTGGTTAAAGTGGTAGGGTGCTCGCCTCCCCTCGTCCTATGGTTGTGGTGACCATGAACATGTAGTAATGTATGTTGTGTTTCAGTAATTTGTTTTATGCAATAATTTACGTGTCTTACTGAACAATAGTCAGATAGAGCATGGTCAAATGGGGTTCTAAGCAGGGTAATGGACCACCCCCCCCCTTGCAGTCATTCCAGTGTCTCATTACTTGGCTGCCTGTACCTAGTTATCATAAACATTGTTCAAACCTGTAAGTGTACATGCTATCTTCTTCTTTACATTTACAACAGTTACAGAGATTTGATTTCAAACCTTTATTTCAGATTTGATAGCACAAACACTGATGGCCATTTTCTAAACAAAACAAAACCAAACAGCGTCACATAGAAAACAATCCTTGAAACTCATGTTAATTGAAAATGCATCTGGCCAGTAGTGGAATAAGTGTACATTTATATGTACAGACATCCCCAAACCCAGTAAATATACCTGCATTGTTGACTGAATCCTTCTTCACTGTCTATTTAAGATTCAAACCGTACAGGAAGCAACTCATTAACATGTTGCTGCTTTAGTCCTTTGCTCTAACTGCCAACGTGACAGCTTATAAGTAAATGCTGAAATTCTTTACAATTTGATCTTGTAAAGAAAACTATGTCACAGTGATATGCAACAACGGCGACTTAATGGATGCTGAAGATCTGACGATTCTGATCATCACTCTGAATAATGCAGACTATATGATCTGACAAATGTCAACCCATTTGCAGGTGCTAGAAGCTGTAAAGACGGTTCTACTGCAAAAGATATATTACTAAAGTGGAACATGTTTAGACTATATCATACAACCCAGGCCTATTAATAAATTAATTCATTCTTTTGTGCAATGAATAAAACACAGCGATTAAAGACAATATAAATGCTACAGCAGAAGCTTTTGTTCCTCAATCCACAAGTCATACAAAAATCAGAAATATTACTGTATACAATACACTGTCTTTTTTTTTGGGGGGGGGGGTTACATGCTTGTAGGACACCTGCATCTCATTTTTGACCTCTCTATATTGTCCCAGTTATCAAGAACAGCTATCCTATCTAACATCACCCAGTACAGATCTGACCTACTTGAACAATAGATAATAATGCTGTATTGTTGCAGCATATACCTCCAGAGTCAGTAGAACAAGATCATGGACAAATGGGACCCTGAACAGGGTAATGAATCAGGCTTCCACCTGCCATAACAATATCCCATTACTTGGCTGTCTCTCTCTAATTACCATACATACTGTTCAAACCTGTCAGTGTACAGACCATTTTCCTCTTTATTTTTACAATCATCACAAAAATTTGGATTTCATTTAAAACTTTCATTTCAAATTTTACAGAAAAAAGATTATTTTTTAAACAAAACACTTTCACGTTGAAAACAGACAGTATGACAAACAGTAAACTTCTCTTCTCCTAAAACTCTCACTTAGTGAAAATACATCTACTAGCCCATTAAATTATAAGATATGAGATGAGAGTCTTACTCAAATAGCATATAGTGAAGTAATAATTAGCGTCTATGTGATGGGAGCAGAAATTCAAAAGATAAATGTGTAACATGTTTGCAAACAGGTTGGGAATGTCCACTGGACACAAGTCTCCCATTTCAGGAGCAATCCAGGAGTACTGTTTGGTGAAGTAATTTGGTAGGGTCACAGGATGAGGGAATCAAACCATGTACTACAGGAAGTAGCTCTTTAACAGCTCATACGCGCTCATCTGCACTAAGTGCAAGATAAACTGTTGTAGCCCAGACATACCGCATTTCTCACCCATATAACTTCAAAAAACAAGCTAAATAAAAACGTATTTATAGTTAAAATATTAACACTAACTCATAGATTTCATTCTGTGAAATGCATTCATAGCTAAATAATAAACACACTGTCAACATTCAACAGAACAAGGAAATCAAGGATCACATCAAAAGAAAATGGCTCATATGATGATGCTCTGGTTTGCTATGATCAATTTCCTTCCCTTAAACCATAACTACTCTGGTTCATGAGTAGATACTAGGCTTGCTGTCCAGGGGACCATTGAGGATCCTAGACCAAACTTCAAGTTATCCCAAAGCTGTCTGGCTAAATGACTTGCTCATGGACAGGGCAGAGCATAAACATGAGCAAAATCAAAGATGATCTGCAAAACTGGAGAGAGATAAGAGTAGACTACTCTAAATCACTTAGTTAGCAGAACAAAATGTTTTACATCAACATATATTTTACGAACCACAAAACCATGGAAATCTATGGCTGATACAGACTGTAATCCTCAGTGATTTATTCCTAAAAAAATGGAAAGAAAGAAAGAAAAAAAAAGAAGTTAAAGGAGGCCTGCATTTGGTGTGAAGTATTAAGACTTTTGCCTCTCATAGTTAAGATATAGGGATTGATTCTGTGTTACTCTGAGCAAGTCACTTAACTTGACAGTGCCCCCTATTAGGGGCATTATACACACACACACACACACACACACACACACACACACACACACACACACACACACACACACACACACACACACACACACCTTGTTCTTCATTAATAGCGGTGTACACACATTAACCTGGGACTACATCTTATTTCAATCATCAGCTTATAATGCTGCATAACAAAAATGCTTGGCATAATTCTGCAAAAAAGTAAAATACAACTATGTCCAGGCTGTCTGTTCAAGTCTTGTACCAATTCCTGTCTGCCATGTGTCCACAGGGAATAGGAAGTCTCCATCTGCATGTACATGAGCAGGAGCTTTTTAAGAGTATTTTATTAAATCTAATGTTCCATGGATGGGTTGCCCAGCTAGCCCTGGGCCCTAGGCAGCTGCCTAGTTCACCTTGTGCTGGATCCACCCCTGACTATAATCCATTTACTGTCTGAATTTATTGAACTTTAAGTATCTTTACTTTATTGTAAGATGATGTTTATGTACATCCAGGCTGGGACCGAAATAGGTCCGGATAGATTAGAAACATAGTACATTTTACATGGGCAAATGCAGTAGGAAACTGAAAAAAGGGATTTGTGAATATCTATCAGAAATTAAGAGAAAGGGACTGAAGAATGCCCTTTATAAAGATATGAGGGGCACAGATAGTGATCATGGATTCTTCTTCAGTGAATGGAAAGAAAACATAAATGTTAGTGGAGTTGATATATGCTTAAGCCACAAAGGCCTCCTAGACAAATGTTTGGTATACAGGACACTCACTATCGCACTGACAGGCAAACAACATGCATAGATACTACTGAAAACTAGACTATTAAAAGGAGTCACTCAGCTGGCAGGCAAAGGTTGAGAGTACATCTGGTAATGTCTTAGTCATAGGTGACTCTATAGTTAGACACACAGACACACCACTTGCAAGGCTGTCAAAGACAGAATGATGGTTAGATGCCTTTCATGTGACAGGATCTAGAGTCTCACTAGGGTCCTCAAGTCCTTTCACCTTAACTACACATAAGACATGGTCATTGCAGATGTAGGAGTGAATGATTTGAGTCATACCTCCTCAGATCACATGAACAGGGACATGACAGAGCTCTGAAAATATGCATCTGAAATATGTGAAACTAGTATTGAGCATTATTTACCATTGCTAAGAATGATGCTATGATACACATAAAAGATAATAGACTTCAGTTACTGGCTTAGCTACTTGAGTCATTCTAAGGGGATCCAATATATATTAGCATGGAAGGAGATGATCACCAGACCTGTCTGCTTTACCAGGGATGGCCTGCACTGCTGTCCTCTGTGATGCCCCACCACTGGTCCAATAATCAAGGAGCCTCAATCCCCACCACTGGCAACAGTGAGTAATGTACACACTGGGAAGATGACAAGTACACACATAGTAAAGTACAATTTCCCTTAAGAGCACACAGAGACCGCAATCAGTCTGGGGCTGGTTTCTTCCACTTTCTCCAGATCCCCAATAAGACTCCCCACTGGCACAGCTATAGAGTTGAGATCTCAGCTGAATGACCAAGCCAAGACCTCCAGCACCCTCTCTGTCAAACCAGTGCTTTGTGTCCCTGCCCAGGTAGCTGACACACACCTTAGAAGTTTGGTTCATACACATACACACACACACACACACACACACACACACACACACACACACATACACACACACACACACACACACACACGCACACACACACACACGCACACACACACACACACACACACACACACACACACACACACACCTGGGAAAGACTGGCACATATTTAATAGCTATACACCCTTCTGCCCAGACTATAAAGTAGTTTTGCCTGCCACCAGTCACTCCTTATCAGCTACTTTAAGGCTCTTAGCAAAGGGTGTCCAATCTTACTGCATAATGTTACTATTAATCCAAATGGTAGTTTGACCAAAAGTAAGGCTATTAGGAGTGACCTGCACAGTGTCACCAAATAGATATGCAAGTACCCTAAGAGTTTAAAATATGTCTCACAAATATCAGCCACGATGAAAGGTTTAAATATATTTAATAATAAATAATAAAAGAACAAGAAAATTCTCAGTAAATCATGACAGTAACTTCAGAGTTCAACATCACAGGAAATATTTAAAACAACATTGCAGGACAGTCTCAAATAAATACAGAAAACATCTAAACTAATCTTTACTATATTTCTTGCTGAATCTAATAGAAATGACTGTACCCTAGTTAACTTACTTACAGAGCAAGCAAGACAGATGTGGTGAATGGGTTTTCCCAGATGATACTGCCAGGTCAAAGACAAAATACAAAATGCACTCTCTCTCTCTCTCTCTCTCTCTGTCAGAGAGTTCTTAAATTAATATATCAAATATTGCTGCTGGGATACTTGCAGCATGATATCACTTCTTGCCATCTGACTTCAGTTCCCAGGCTCAAAAACAACCATTGAGGTAGCATTTAACATCTACCTGTGAAAATACATAAACAAAGGCTTTTCCTCAGATGTTTGCAGATCCTGGAAGTCTTAAAACGATACAACACTTATACATCTTAAGCCTAGTAATTATCTCTCTTTCAAGGCACCATGTCTCCTGTTGACTGAAACTGAAAGATAACATCCTTTTGTTTATGGACCAGCTATAAAGTAACTTAACCTCAACCATTTTTTGAAGTTTTGCAAGTTAATCTCCTGTGTTTCAGTCTCCCCTGTTAAAATATATATATATCCAAACTGTTACAATAGTGCATAAAAATATCTCTTCAACACACCTCTACATAATATGACATACAGTTCTAATACATTTGTAACACAGGCATATGAATCATGTTGATATTCACAAATGACACGCAACCACTTACAAAAGTCCAGATAGCTGTGCTGGCAGTATCTCCTTTTGTTACATTTCTATAAAAATCATATTAATACTCACAAATGACATATAATTATTTACAAAATTCCAGATAGCTAGGCTGACAATATTTCCTTTTGTGACATCCTCATGGCTTCTATATTTGCCAGGACATTTTATTCCCCAGTAGTGACTTTAAGCAAAGTCACCATCCTTAAATTACCTACATAACTAATCAAAATCAAAACTGTAAATGTAGCACCGCTTAATGCTAGAAGCCCAGACAAGAAGTTGCATTCATTACCATCGATTTTAACTCTTGAAAATACTGATATCTGCATACTCACTGAAACATGGCTTCAGAACAGTGATACCACCTCCACAGTGCAAGGCTTCAATGCCCACCACTCTTTTAGACCCAACACAGAAATAACAGTGTTATTGGAGTGGTTTGTATTCCTAAAATGCCATTCACTTCCAGACTCTTAAGCCAGGGAATGATTAAAAACTATTCCATCTCCTTTTTTACAGTAAACCGAATTCAGTATCATATCACAGCCAACTACTATACTACTGCTTCCATGTCACATGCAGGCCATGAAGCATATCTAATCAAACTGACATCCCTGCTTTTTAAGTCTAACTCTATTCTCTTGGGTGACTTCAACTATTCCTCCATTAACTGGGAAACTTACACCACCTCAGATAAATAATTCATAAATATTCTTGGACTTCATTGATGTTAGATCCCTAGACCAACTGGTTCTAGTCCCAACTAGGAGTTCAGAAATATCATACTTGGTCCTCACCAATATTACCACACTATACCCATCACCAACATTTACAATGTCAATGGTCAGATCTGACCATCATTCTGTAAAACTCACTGTAAGGGCCAAACCTGACCTACCTCAAATCCCTTCTGTCTTTAGAGACTATTCTAAGGCAATCTTAATCCAGCTAACAGATGACATGATCTCTCCATCTCATATGCTGCCACATTTGTGGATAATTTCTTTGCTCATCTCAAAGCATTAATTGAGATATCTGTACCCATAAGACATAAATTCAATGCTAAATTCAGGAATAAACCCCAATAGTGGAACCATAGTATAAACAAACTATACAATAAAAGGATAAAGCTCATAGCCCATAAAAATAAACTTAATACCTCATTATCTAGAGAAAATTTCAGAAAGATCAACAAACAACTGAGAAAAATATAAGGTTCTCTAAAAGTAAGTATGAACTGAAAATTACTACTTCTGGTAATAACAACCACTACTGAACATTTTAGGTCTGTCTGCATCATAATGTCTGTTTTGGTTCTTTGATTTAAAAGTCAGTATCTCCAAAATGGCGAAACACTAATTCATGAAACTTTCAAGGACTATTACTGGCATATATATCTATAAAATACCACTGAACATGGGCTTCTACTCTGAAAGCAGATAAAGAAGTAGAAATCTTGAATTTTACTGAAAAGACCAACTGTTCTTTTTATGTTTCAGTGCATATAATTGTGAAAACATTCCTTTTAGATCTGTAATCACACCAACATTACGGAGGTGGCGGTGTACGTTCAGTGACGAAAAAAACCCTTCTGTAATCAGAAGAAATAAATAAGATTTTTACTAGTAATGGAATGACAACTCTGTAAAGAAGTACTATAGGCCATTATTGTTCTAAGAATACCAAGGAGAAGTTCACCTCAGTGCCCACAGTACAAAATGAATATAAAGCAAAATGCCCACCTGGCTGTAAAGGCACATGAATTAAAGTCACAGCGTCTTGTCTTTGAAATGACGTCTTTATTTTAGTCACACTTTAAGACATCATTTCAGAATGTTCAAATGTTCACCTAACAGGATATTTTGCTACAAAATACGCCCAAGACTGCAGTTCATACCTTACAGCTTCCAGTGTAGCATACCTCTAAATTTGATTCTAGAGCTTTAGCGGCATAAAAGGATAGTACAGTACCAATGGTCTGTTGCAACTGAAAAAAAGTATTTTTTTTGGTGAAATACATATTATTTTTACTACTGAGATGATATGAATGTTGTACACATATATTCTGGAGATTAGTTTTAAGTGGCCTTTTATACAAAGGCCAGACAGCACCCCCTCCAAACTGAAACCAAGCATAGTGATAGTCTGTAACAATGAAAACCCTCTGGAAAGCTGGATTTGTTAGCTATATATAAATGTATTTATTTGCATTTGTTTCTCAAAATGGCCCAGCTGAGCACACAGAAATTCCCCTTTTCAGTAGATGCTCCGGGGAAAAAACTCCAACATAAAATACAACCAGTAAATTAGTAAAAAAGAGCTCCAATAAAAAAAAAACACACAGCAAGTTTGGATACAAAACATACAAGATTACAAAAATTATATGATTAAAAAGTTTAAGGAGATGAAAAAATATAATATGTAGAAAACAGTTTATGAACATAGTGTGTTCAAAAACAGTAGAAAGTAATCAAAATGAAAAAGGGTTAATAGAAAAGTTGTAATAGTGAAAGCTATTGAAAAAAAGTTATAAAAGCATTCATATATCAGTTCCACAATGGCAGTTCACAATAAAAATATTTGTGTACTAATTACATACATATTGACCCTTTGGAATGTACTCCTTCTGAGATGGTACTCTACCTTTGACTCGAAGGAATCAAATAAATATAATGGCCTTGATGCTTATTGACCTTTGATGTTCCCCTCAAGTGACCCTGTAACCACCATTTACTTTTATGCATCACCTACCACTTAAACATTATATTGACACTGTTTATAATTTGATGTCGCATTGGGGAAAGAGTGATAAACCGCACAGTAATGTATTTACACTTGCTTCTGTAGAACACCCATCCCCATACATCCATTGCAGTAAAAGTTAAATAAAAACATATAATTAAAGTGCATTGAGATATGGGCAATGTGTATTGCTAGCACAACTAACAGACCTATCTGATTTTCTGCCAGAAAACATAAAAGAAAATCAAATCATAATAAACTTCAGCTTGGAGCTTTCAGACTGTAAGCTCTGTCACCACACCCCACCATGCCAGAGTAATGAACACTTTAATGTGATTAACCACAGCCTGGCATTTGCTTTCCTCCACTGACTGTCTCCTATAATTCTTAAGCTTCCATATCCAAAATGTGGAAAATTAGCTATCATACAATGTTGAACAACAGGGACAAAAGGTCGAATACAGGACTATTTACTAACTTTCATTTGAAAGTTAACAGCATGGTAAAAAGCATTTTTTCATACATATTAAAGGTTGTTTTGACAAGGTAATATGATTTAATATTATTTAATATGGCTAGTTGTTAAAAAAAATCACAATGCTTAAAGTGTCAGAGACTTCTTCATTGTGGAACCACGTGAAACTGGAATCACTCATTCAAAATTAGGAATGTTCCTTGCATGAGCTACAGTTGAGACCTATGCTTCCTCTCCTTCCCAAATAGATTGCGACTTTCTGTGATCAGCCGCGACTACTGAAAGTGGTAAAAATAAATAAGAACAGAAATGCATGCTGCTGCTGTAGCCACAGATGGCTGAAGGTGCTAGTACAGGGACCCATACATTTCAACTCTCCCTGATTCTGTCCTTGTCCATGATTTTCTGGTCCATCATTAAGGATTTCAGACAAGTCAGTAATACCAGGCATTACAGTTCATTGCTTCTTATTGTTCCTAAAAAGCACATTGATGCAAAATATGTTGTTCTTTTGAAATTATGAGTGAATTAAGAGTAATATTTAAACATTTAGTCGGATTCTCGGTCTTCTTTCCTCCATTATGTATTGGTTATGTCCAGAAATCTTGAGCAAAGAAGTGGATAGATATAGAGGGAACCATACATCTCAACTGACCTTGTTTTTGCAGAATGCTTCTGATCTTGCGTCATATGTTTTGTACTGTGTCTGATTTTCTTGTAAATCACTCAGGATTATAAAGAAGTCAATAATGCCAGACATTTGAGTTTCATACTTTTTACTATTCAGAAAATGCAAGATGGTATTAAACCTGCTATGTTAACTTCTTAAGTAAATTAGAATAATATTAAAAAAAATCCCTGATTTTGTGTTTTTGTCCTGGCATTATTTTTGGCTATATACAGAATTCGTGATGAGATAATTTGAGAGGTACTCAAGAAACCATACCTCTCAGCTGTCCCTACTTTTGCAGAATGTCTCTTATTTTGCCTAGTATTTTTACCCTATCCCTCATTTTTAGGCAAATCTCTGGGGATGATAGACAAGTTAATAATGCTAGACATTAGAGATTCATAGTTTGTATTGCTCAGAAGATGCATGTTGATATAAAACCTATTGTTCTATTAACTTCTGTGAATAATATTTTTTTTTAATTCCTAATTTTGTATTTTTGTTCTTGTATTATTTGTGGTTGTCTAGAATTATTGAGAGAAGACATTGAGAGACATGCATCAGGGAACCATACTTTTCAAGCCATACCTCTCAACTGTCCCTAATTTTGCAGAATGTCTCTGATTTTTCTTTGTATTTTTGCTCTATCCATGATTTTCTGGTATATCAGTGAGTATAACAGAGAAGTTATTAATGCCAGATATTAGTTTCATACTTCATACAGAGTTTCATACTTCTTATTTTTCAGAAAATAAACACATGATCATGCAAAACTGGTTGCTGTATTGTTTTTTAAGTGAATTAGTGTAATATTGCAAAATGTTTCCTGATATTGTCCCCCATTAGTTTTGGCTATGCATGAGTTCACACCCACCATGGAATACATAAGGTGGGAAGAGGTGTAATGTTTGTTACTGTGTAACACACAAACTCCAAAAGGAATATGTAAGCTAGGAGGAGGTTCCATGGCTGAATGCTACTCTACAAGCAGTAAGAGGGTATCTCCTCACCCCAACAAAGAATTCTTAAGGAGGGACAATTCATAATGTTTAATGTTATGGTGTACCCCACTAGACAGTATTTAAAGTGGAAGGAGGTGTAGTATCTGAATGTTATTGTGCATGCACTTACATATGAGAGTACCCCACCCTACAACAGAATGCATGAGGTGAGACAAGGTGTAGTGTGTGACTGTTATTATGCAATTATGCATGAGTGCACTCCCAACCCTCCAGGTAATATATAAGGTTGACAAGGTGTGGAGTCTGACTGTTACTATGTATGGAATTATTACTGAGGGCATCCCTCACCACACCAAGAAATTTGTAAAGTCGGACAAAGTGCAGTGTCTGAATGTTACTATGTATACACTTTTGTATGAATGCAGTATCCACCCCACCAGGAAATATATAAGGTGGCAAACATGTAGTGTTGAAATGTAACTATGTATGCAGCTGTGTTTTAGAGCACCTCCACCCCATCAGAGAATGCGTAAAATGGCACAAGGTCTTGTGGCTGAATGTTACTATGCATGCAGTTCTATATGAAGGCACCCCCTCACCCCACCAAGGAATTGATACAATGGGAAAAGGTGTAGTGTCCGAATGGTACTATGCATGCAGTAGTATATGAGGGCAGCCTCCATCTCATGAGGGAATATATAAGGAGGCAGGAGGAGCTGTACTGTGTGAATATTCCAGTGAAGGCACTGACTGATCAGCCTTGTGTTTATGAGTTTAAAGCAGTAAAAATTGTATAAACCATTTCCTGTAGTGTAGTGTCTTTATTCAGCGTAACATTATGTATATGTAAAGCCATTAACCAACACATCAGTTCTATTCCACTTACACAGAAGTTTCAGTACCTACCTGCACCATTATGTACATGTACAGCCATTGACCAACATATCAGTTCTATTCCACTT
This sequence comes from Protopterus annectens, assembly GCF_019279795.1. Lineage (NCBI taxonomy): Eukaryota > Metazoa > Chordata > Ceratodontiformes > Protopteridae > Protopterus > Protopterus annectens. The sequence goes on along the minus strand of NC_056735.1, from coordinate 1,635,021,082 downwards.
ATGCAGAAGTTTCAGTACCTTCCTGCACCATTATGTACATGTACAGCCATTGACCAACACATCAGTTCTATTCCACTTACGCAGAAGTTTCAGTACCTACCTGCACCATTATGTACATGTACAGCCATTGACCAACACATCGGTTCTATTCCACTTACGCAGACGTTTCAGTACCTATCTGCACCATTATGTACATGTACAGCCATTGACCAACACATCAGTTCTATTCCACTTACGCAGAAGTTTCAGTACCTACCTGCACAATTATGTACATGTACAGCCATTGGCCAACACATCGGTTCTATTCCACTTATGCAGAAGTTTCAGTACCTATCTGCACCATTATGTACATGTACAGCCATTGACCAACACATCAGTTCTATTCCACTTATGCAGAAGTTTCAGTACCTACCTGCACAATTATGTACATGTACAGCCATTGGCCAACACATCGGTTCTATTCCACTTATGCAGAAGTTTCAGTACCTACCTGCACCATTATGTACATGTACAGCCCTTGACCAACACATCAGTTCTATTCCACTTATGCAGAAGTTTCAGTACCTACCTGCACCATTATGTACATGTACAGCCATTGGCCAACACATCGGTTCTATTCCACTTATGCAGAAGTTTCAGTACCTACCTGCACCATTATGTACATGTACAGCCATTGACCAACACATCACTTGTGTTTCATTTATGCAGGAGTTTCAGTACCTGCACAACCCTCAGACTACCAAAATCAATCATACACTGATGAAGAGAGTACATTCCTTGGGGTATTAACACTGTCTCCACACACCTTCTTGAGGTTATGCAATTGACCATTTATAATTCCTAGTTTTATGAAAGGTATGAAAGTATATCATTACCTTTTTTTACACTCTATTAAAAGTCTACAAATAACAACAAAAGTTATCTCAGTTACATTGCACAAGCCCCTTATCATGTACTTGTGGGATAAAAAATTTAGAGGATGCATTGGACGGGACTTGTAATTTTTTTTCAAGTTTTATAGTATTCCTTTAATGATCTCCACTACCCATTTCCCACTTTACTTCTTCAAACTCCACAGCAAGGCGCAGAAGAGTCAGAGGAGTCCAAGTGTGGCAACTTTCTGATTGTAGGATCACTTTATCAAGGCAACTTAAACATAGTATTCTGTGATATCAGTGCAGTGCAGGGCAGTTTGCATATGTTACCATATGCACATCCTCCACTGTAGACATCTACCTGCAGTTGCCATTATTTTAATCTGCCTGAGCTGCAGTCCACCCCCAATCTCTATTAGGGGCTGTAGCCATGCAGAAAATGTACCCTCTCCATTGTTGGGTTGGCACACATTTAAGTTTCTTATTTCCACCATCCCCTTGGCTGGTTCCTTGTTTCTTGGATCACAGTCAATGTTTCATCCCTTTGTCCACACAGCCAGCAATAACACTTGTCACTGTGTAATAAAAACATTTCTATCACTAATAAAAACATTTCTATCACTAATAAAAACATTTCTATAGCATTATACTCATGCTACTACAGCTCTACATTTGCAAGCCATGACTAGAGTGAGCAAAGTAAGTGAAGGTCTTGGGCACATACTGTTAGGGGGTGCAATCAGCAGGTACCACTGGAGTGTGAGTGTAGTACTGACATTCATATAAGAAGCCACCAGTGATATTGCCTGTTTTTTAAAGAATGCCACCATTCCAATCATCCTCTGGAACACTGCCCTTTAAAAAGTCATAGTGGATGGTCAGAAAGATGAATATTTTCTTATTTTTCAAAATAATTCTTCTAATACTCCATTTTATGTAGTTATTGATAAAGAAGTCTGTGTATATACCTAATTCATTTATTTACTAATATCTGCAACCATAAACACATCTGACTTTATAAGGAAGATCAGTAAATTCAGGAGGAGGTAATACTAAATGTGATGACAAAAATCATAGCAGTATGCTTGAATCATAGTAGTTGAGAGGAAGGTGTCATATTAGCAAAGTTAGTTGTTGTGCAAGTGCTGTTCAGTGAAATTAACTTTGCTGACAGTGGAGTTTTCCTTCTTCTCTATTGTGTGACGTTTCAGTTGGTATCTATACGTTTGGGGATTGTTGGGGATGTCTCCCCACACATAACGGGTGCAGGAGGGCTTGCACCCCCTGCAAGAAAGTTTTCTTTTGTTTACTGAAGGTAGTTTCAGTGGGAAGTTTTCAAACTTTTTAGTGTCACCAAACTACATTCAATGAGTTATAATTCCACAGCTGAGAGGTGTAAATGCTTGAAGTTACATTCACAGAGCTCAGCATGGTATTTTTTTAAGGCTTCAGTTTCAAGAGTACCTGTTGTTTTTTTTTTTTTTTTTTTTTGTCCTCAACTTCAGCTTTGGGCTGAGGGCCATCAGCCTGGGGACTACCCGAGATGCCAGATATGCTATCTATAGCTCTATGCACTTGTTTTGTTCATGTTATCATTTAACTCGTAAATCTATAAAACAGGTCCTGCACTAATATGCTAATAGTAACTTTGTATTCATGTACTCTGGGATAGGAAACTATGACTCTGCATTGCAATATGGAATAAATGTAAGCAAAATGAATAACTATAACTGCTTTATGGTGGCACAGTGGTGCAGCAGATAGCATTGATGCCTCACAGCAAGACGTTCTCTGGTTTGTTTCTCAGCTGGGGTGAATTATGCGTGGAGTTTGCATGTCCTCCCTATGTTTGCATGGGTTTCCTCTGGGTGCTCCAGTTTCCTCCCACATTCCAAAGACATGCTGTAGGTGGAGTGGACACTCTAAAGTAGCAATAAGTGTGAGTGTGCATACGAGTGTGTGTGTGGTGTGAAAGAACAGCCATGGCAGCACTAGCCACCCAGTGGTGTGAGCCTTGGCTCTAGATGATTGTCACCACTGAAGTGTCACCTCATCCCCATTTGTAAAAATGGGAAAATGGGTTATGGCTGGATGGATGGACAGAGGGAATAAATCTAACTGCTTTATCAAAAGTTATTTAATAACACTTGCTCTGTTTTAATTCACTGAGCTGATGGTGTAACAGCCTTTAGTAAAAAACTGTGAATGCTTAAGATAAGCATAAAACATTACACTGAAACTGCCTGTATAATAGACACCAGTGGCCGATCTCAACCTGCAGGAATTTTTAAAATATGCTTCAGAATGGATCTGGACACCATATACAGCTTTTAGCTTAAATAGTTTCTTCTTTCATTAAAGGCACAAAGAAGAGAAATTAAAGGAGAAAAATTACATATAATAGAGAAAGAATTCAATAAATGAGCAAGTGAGTTACAAGGTTTGACATAATAAACAGATTATTAGATTATTGTTTCCTATTGTTTATTCTGCTTGCACCACCTGTTACCACTTAAGTATAAATAAAATTAGCTTTCTTTGCTTTATAGTCTGTTTGCATTCTGAATATAAAATGTATTATTAAAGCTTGGTGAACAAAGCTATAGTTGATTAATATGCTGTGATGTGAAATCCAAAAAGTAAATAACACAGAGCTTTATATTTTATGTAACTGCCAAGGGAAGTTACAAATTGTTCATCGCACACTGCCAAGACCCAGCAACTCTGAGCCACACTGCTTTGCAAACTGGTATCTGAAGATGAAGTACAAATGTTGCAGTGTGCATGAATTTAATTCCCAATGCACATGTTGCGGGACCTGTTCAACATGTTAGATTAAACTGTTGGTAAATGGACAGTCAGAGTAATGAAGAGGATATTGGAAATGAGAAGAGCTGGAGACAGGGTTGATGGGTGTGAAGTTTTCTTTATGCAGTCCTAAACCTCTTTTATAACATTGATGAACAGGGGCCCTGCATCCATTGAATGCTGTTCCTCTTGTAGGAAGCAATTGTTCAGAGGTGTGGCTCATTTCAGGCATTTAATCTCTACTGAATGGGGGCTGTTACCCAGCTTTGTTTTTAGTCCAGTGATCGCAAGCAGCTGGTCAGTGGAAAGTAACAATGACCACGAGGGTAGAACAGGGGCATGTGCTTGTCTGCAGATGCCTGCATCCCTAGCATTGACCTTGGTTCTTTCCCTTAGGAGGGTGCCTTGTTATTCCCAGCAGGAGACCAGCTTCTTTAACCATTGCCACGATGGGGGGGGCACCTGAGGCCTTTGTCCTGGCCTAATAACATTTAGACCTGATACACATGCACAACAAGTGATAGAGACTGGGACCAATATGTGTGAGACTGTTAAAAGCAAAACACAAAAACAAAAGACCTAATTTAAAGTAGGGAATTCTAAGCAGTGATTAGCGTATAAATGCATGCAGGTTTGAATCTGTTATTTGAAGTCAGAACATTTTACCATATGGTAGTGAGAGCTGGTATTCTGCAGCATTAATACTCAAGCCTTCTGCATTTCTTATGTCCCTACAGGGCGCACAAAAGGTGGACTTTTGAAACCTTAATTTGAACTGAATCCTTTATACAATTACTCTGAGACCAAATCTGGATAAAGGGCATAGGAAATCATGTTTTACAAATGGGCCAAAAATAGCTCTACTAAATTAGTTTTGTTTTGCTACAACATAACTGCTTTACTTATATCTAAAAATAAGAATCAAGAAAACAAACTACCTTAAGTTACCAACAGATTGCATTTTAAAGAGACATTATAAGTGAAAGCCGACATGCTAAAAAGTTAAGACATCCTTAATATTTTTTTTAAATAAATGTTCTCGTATAAAGATATGTTAGATATGAATTTCTTTAATCTTATTTCTTGTCAGGTCAAGTGTGTTAAATGTCAAAAATGCTATGATTTTAAGAGGCTGCCTGACCTATCCTACATCAGATCAAGAGGTAAGAAAGTGACTCCACTGATAAGCTCTTCATAGATTCATACTAGGCTAGTTGCCCCTGTGAGCCTAGACAATTATCCCTTGTGAGACTCAAACCCTGCACCTTGTGTTTGTAAGGCAAACACCTCAACCATTAGGCCACCCTCCCAACCTGTGCTTTGGAACTGCTTATTGTGCTAAACTCATATAGTGTTACTGTTACCACTACTGCCAGTGTACATAGAATTTCATCCTTAGTGGGATGAATACAATTTATAATCCTGTCACTCGCACAATAGCCAAGTGTGTGAATAATAATAGCTCTTGACTAAAACATGCATTTGTTAAACAAGATTTCTGCATTTGAGGTTTGCCCCTTGCCTTGGGGTAATTCAACCTCTGAATGGTATGAGGGGGCTTATCTCCACAAGCACAAAAAAAAAATCCTAACAAAAACAAAATGATTATGTTGCATTTGATCTCCTCACTTTATGATTAATTGATTTGGATCATTTATAATTTAAACTGTCTTTATGACATTGAAAAAAAAAGCAATTTTTCTAGATAAGAAATGGCATAATGCAGACTTTGCATTATACCATGAATTGTGCATTGTAGCTTAAGATGTAAATAGGTTGTTACACAATATGGCAAAATGAAGAAAGGTTAAGGCACAGCATGTATTAGATATATAACGTAGTTCCAAATCACGAAGGCAGCATTATTCCTTGTTAAAAAGTGTGTGTGTGTGAACACACAGTCACAGTAGAATTAAAAATTACTTTTCTGTGGAGCTCTAGCCCTGATCACCAAGCAGAGGAGTTTGAGCCTTGCATCCTTTTACTAACATAATCAACTCCAACGACTGTGCAACCACCTGTAGGAGCAGGAGACTGACACCTGCTGTAACCTCTGTCAAACAGAGTGCATTTCTTCCCTTTAGCAGACATCAAGAAACTGGTTGTCAGCATACCTTTCAACTGCCCAGATTTTTGCCTCATAGTTTTGGTCTGTCCCTCATAAAATGTGTGTTTTTCTGGCAAATCATTGAGAAATGAAGATAGTACTTAATGACAGACATTTGAGTTTCAGACTTCATGTCCTTCAGGAGTCCATATAGGTTCATAGGTTCATACTAGGCTATCTGCCCTGGGGCAATTACAAGCCTAGCCCGATTTTGTTTGGCTTACGCCACCCCTTGATTTGAGTATACTGTGCCCTTTTTAAGGTTTAGTTTACTGTGCCTCTGTCTAATAGTGACACGGAAGTAATCCCCGGGACAAACCTACGATCCTCCATCCACTCATCAAGCTTCTTCTTGAAGAGATTCAGTGAGGTGCTCTGCCTAACATGAATTGGAATTCTATTCCAGAGCGAAGGGAGCCTCTGGGTTATGAATCTGTCCCTCCAGCAAGTTCTATTTATTTCTGTGCTGAGGTTCAAGTCCCTCGAGCATGTGGCTCTAAGGGATTTAGATTTACTGAGGTGAAGCATGTCCATTAATTCTGGATTTGACATAGCTTTATATGTCAGGCATAGATCGCCTCGAAGTAGGCGGTATGCAACTGAGTAGAGCTGGAGTTTTTTTAACCGAGCAGCATATGGCATCTGCTTGAGTCCCTTGATCCTCTTGGTGAGGTACTTTTGGGGTCTTTCTAATTGCTGCAGGTGTCGGGTAAGGTACATCCCAAAAGGGGCATTATATTCTATCATAGGCCTGATGAGGGATGAATAAAGGGGCACAATTACCTCTCTTGATCTAGATGTGAATCCTTTCATGATGAGGTGGGCTATGTAGAAGGTCTTTCTAACCACTTTGGCAATGTGGTTGTCAAAGGAGAGATTGCTATCAACTTGGGTCCCCAGATCCCTAATTACTTTCTCTGTACTTAATGGGTTACCGCCTATGTGGTAATTTGTGGGCACATTGTTTTTGCCAAAGGGTATGACTATACACTTTTTGGCATTTAGCTTTAGACCATGGCTCTGGCACCAATTATCCGTCTCTGTGAGACCTTTTTGAAGGATGTTTGTGTCAGCTGGAGAGTCGATTATGGCACCCAGTTTGCAGTCATCTGCGAACTTGGTGAGCCATAGTCCTCCCACATTGGCCTGTACCTCGGAAAAGTATATACCGAACAAGAGCGGTACCAGGACAGAACCTTGTGGGACGCCATTTGTGACCGGTTTCGAGTCTGACATGGCTCCAGCAACTCTCACTCTGTGGGTTCTGTCTTTGAGCCAATTTGCGACCCATCTTGTGGCATAGGGGTTTATATTTAAGCTGGATAGCTTATCTATGATGCCCGAGTGGGGTATTGTGTCAAATGCCTTTGCTAGGTCCAGATAGGCTGTGTGGACTACCTTCCCTTTATCTATGGCTTTGGTGACTGTTTCAAAGAAGTTGACCAGGTTCAAAAGGCAGGATCTGCCCTTGATGAAGCCGAATTGGGTAGGATCTAGTGTCTGTAGGTCCCCAATGTCTTTGTTTATGAGCTCCATGATGATCCTCTCCATAGCCTTGCAGACTAGGCTAGTCAGGCTTATGGGGCGATAGTTTCCAGGGTCCGTAGAGGCTCCACCTTTGTGGAGTGGGACCACTGTTGCTGTACGCCATTCTGTGGGCACATATCCTGTAATGAGGCTGAGATTGTACAGCTGTTTTATTTGAGGGGTTAGTTCTTCTTGGAGTTCATGTAGGACGCAACCCGGGACGCCATCTGGTCCCATGGAAGCAGTGTTTTTTGCTTTGGAGAGGGCAGCCTTCACCTGAGCATCAGAGATGTTTGGGAGGCAGCCCTCTGCCGGGATAGATACTTGCTCTTTTGGGTGGGAGGGGGTGGAGAAGTTTGCACTGAACCTGTCTGCCAGGATATTGGCGATGTCTGTGGGTTCAGTGTATTTTTTGTCGTTTAGAATCAACTCAGAACAAGTCTGCGAGTTGCATCCCAGGTTTCTAACATAACTGAAAAAAGCTTTATGATTGCCTTTAGTGTCCTGTGCAATTTTTCTCTCGAAGCTGGCCTTGGAGGATTTTATTAGGGATCGTAATTTTTTGCTAGTACTGATCAGAGCTGCCTTCCCTATTAGGGATTTTGCTCTATCATGTAGTAGCTTCCTCCTTCTGTTGTACAGTTTATTTATGGCTGGAGTCCACCAGACAGGATGCCTACCTTTGGATGATTGGGTCTTGGTTTTGTTTGGGATAGCATGATCCATGCATTCCTGGAGATGTCCGTAGAATGCGTTTATATAGGATTCTGCAGTTTGGGCCGTAGTTTCCACTGGCCCTGGGGCCTTGAAGGATTCCACTTTGGTTTTGAGAAGTGAGAAGTTCGCTTTTGAGAAGTTTTTCACTGTGGTTTTCTGGGTTGGGGGTAGGGTCGGGATGTGGATAGCCAGTGAAATTAATTTATGGTCTGATCTTACCAATGAGGGATATACTTCTGGTATGGAGCATAGAGTACCCATGTTGGTAATGATCACGTCTAGTATGTTATCCCCTCTTGTTGGAGTGGTGACTAGTTGTTCCATAGCATTTTAGTTTATAATTTCCAGGAACCTTTGGGCTAAGGTGCTGGGGCTTGAGTAGTGCTCCCAGTCTATGTTTGGGTAGTTGTAGTTGCCCAATATAATGGTGTTTGGAGAGATCTTCATGTTCTCCAATGTTTTCAGGAAAGCCGAGTGGGATTCCTGACTTTGAGAGGGTGGTCTGTAGGATGCTATAAACTGAAAAGCAGTCTTGCCCACTGTTAGTTGCACATGGATGATCTCCGATACTTCGTGCAATGCCATTAACCTGGAGGTGTGGATATCATTGATAAATATGGAAACTCCCCCTCCTTTTGCGGTTCGGTCCGGGTTTTGGGGCTGAAAGCATGATATGAGGTATAACCTGGTAGTGCTGGGGTGCTCTCTGGAGCCTTGAACCAGGTTTCTGTCACTGCACAGATATCGATGTTCTCCATACTGAGGAGAGCTTTGAGTGCGTGCATCTTGAGGTTAAGACTTCTGGCGTTTAGCAGCATTACCCTTAGTTTCTTGTTCCTTGTGCTGTCTATGGAGGTGGGTTTGACTTTTGAGCCTTGCCTAAAAAAGGCACTATGGGGGTGGCAAGAGCCTTTGCCAATATCCGAAAGCCCAGTGGTGACAGGTGTAAGCCGTCCCTAGCAAAGCAATGTGGCTTGTCGAGCATGTCATCCCAGGCTGACAGACACTGGATCCCCTTTGAATGACACTAAAATTTTAGCCAATTGTTAAAATCGATCATTTTGTCTTTGTACTGTGGCATCATTCTAGGTGAGGGTAAGATGCTGCTCAAGGTCAGGGTCATACCGGCCTGGTATTTCAACACAAAACCTGTTATTCTGGCAACTTTCTAAGTTTATAAGTGCAATAGTTAAAATCTATCCTATTTTTGGGCCTTTGCCCCCTATTATATTTAGCTTTGTCCAGTTTTCTTGCACTGACAAGTTGAGAGGTATGTAGCCTTCTTCCATACTGCACAGTATAGAAGGGAAGCACAGAAAACTACAGAGAAACATGCAATATGGTATTGTACAGTTTCCCCAAATTATAGCATGGTATGCCTATATATTTCAGGTAGAAAAGTAACACTTTGGCAAGAGGGGAAAACAAACACATAAAACTAGCATACAAGGGTTACATGGCTAAGTTATCAGTATATTCAGCAAATGTCAGCAATAAATGCAGCTGTATGACTGTACAAGTAATATCCAAACAGTAAAACAATGTGGATAAAGAAACAGTATCTGAGCTAGCATACTAATCAAATTTGTAAAACAGAATGCAAAGCAGTAAGAAATAAACAAGTACCATGAAGGACCACTGAAATGTCAAGCAGTGCATGACATCTTGTGACGTACAACAATGGCCCACAGGCATTAAAAGCACAGCCAGAAATGCACATAAGTATGTGAAGCCAAGGTGTAATGGATATAAGTATGAAAATAACAGTGTGTTGTATATATATATAGGCAGTGACTATGATCAGGCACAACCCTGATAATTATATGGAAAGAGACATTGCCAAATGACATACACAATATAGAAAGCAGATATGCACACCTCAGAAAAGCCACATACATGCAGAGACATAGACATCAGATAGACAAGGCACACAAGAGTGTGTCAGTAGGATGTGTGCAACAAGCACAAAAATACACATAAAGGTGGCAGCAACAGGTAGAGCAAACATTGAGGGGCACACATAAGCTGGGCCACTGTGACAGGCCATGAGTAAAAAGAGATGGTAGGGGAAACTTGGTCTGTGCATTGTCACTGCCTGCACCAGCAAACTGAGTCAGTTAGTGTGACTTGGTAGACCAGATACTGTGCTGATTTCATGCCTTAGATCTCAAGGCAGCCATGACCCATGCATGTCAGTTCTGGAAAAAGATAAGACGACTATTTTCATGAGTGTGCCTCACCATTCCATGTGTCAGACAGTTTCTCAGAGTGATCTGCACAATGTGGTCTTCAACCTCTCAGAGAATGACAAAGGTAGACACCATACCTGACATGCACAGTTCTTACAGCGCCATTGTCATCAGCTCTGTTTCTGTTTACTTACTCAGTGACTCAACAAAACAATGTAACCAAGAAGTGTCTGAAGTCTGACTTGTGGAGACAGAGAAACATGTGCCTTCTCCTGTCACAGATAACTAATAATATTAATGAGGTACTATCGAAAGTTATCAAATATTACAGAATGCACAGGTCCCATGTCACGTTACCAAACAGCAAATTAGTGAATCACGAGTTAACAAACAAATGTCAATGAAATGACAAAAAATCTTCATATGCATGCTGTGAAAATCACATCTAGTTAAACACAACATAATTGGACCTATAGCTACTAGTGTGTGTGTGTGTGTGTGTGTGTGTGTGTGTGTGTGTGTGTGTGTGTGTGTGTGTGTGTGTGTGTGTGTGTGTGTGTGTGTGTCTTCCCTCCAAAGATGAAGGATGCTTCCAGTAATGGGATGACAGCTCCTGGAATGGGATTACATCTCTTCTCCAGGATGATTCTCTCCCCATGAATGGGATTACACCTCTGCCTCTTGGATGATGGTAGAAAACACAATTTCAGATAAATCATTTAGGAGTAAAGTTAGTCAGTAATACCAGTCATTAGATTTTCATAGTTATTCCTGCTAAAGAAATACATATGTGCACCCTTTTTGTTCAATCCCAGAAGCACTGTCTGGTTAAGTATCTTGCTCAGAGTCACACAGTAGCCAAATGGAGTTCAAAAGAATCAAACCCTCTACCCTTGATAGAAGCAGCTCATTAACAGCTTACAGTCTTAATCCACTGCACTAACAGCCTGACATTCCTTAACTTCTTCATGCTCTGATAAAGCCCTGAGGATAACAGTCAGTCAGTCAACAATGCTAGTTATTAGAGTTTCTTAGCTGTTGTTCAGAAAATGCATTTCAGCTTAATTTGAGTTGCGTGGCACTTCAAGCTGAGAGCTATTAACAAACTGCTTCCTGTAATCAAACGTACAAGGTCTGAGTCCTACCACCTCCATTTGCCTAGTGTGTGCCTTTGAACAAGTCACTCAGAAAAGGCTCCTGGATCATCCCCGGAAAGGGACACTTTGTACAGTGAGTTTACCTGGTGAGCAAACAGATAAAAGAAAACGGTATTTAAAATTTGTGCATTTGTCCAGAATTCCTGAGTAAAGAAGCTGAGAACCATTTGGGTTCATTCCATTGTGGCGTTCTGGCAAACTGTTGTGGATTGCAGTCATTAATGTTAGGCATGCATTTCAGTCTCAGTATCCATTGCACATTTGAATGTTGAATTCCTGTGCCCTTCAAGGAATGCTAAATTGTGCTTGACTATATGCAGTTTCAGTATGAGTCCCTGGACGAATCTTGTAGTTTAATGGTTGTCAGATGCATTTCCAATAAATCTGAATTTTAAAGAAAGAGAAGTTTACTGTTGCTCATGCTAAATCTGTTTCCACTGTGAGATTGTTTTGTATTGCTTAGCAAATGGCTGCCAACAATTTTGCTGTAATTTTTAAAGTAACGCTTTTAAATTAAATCCAAATCTCTGAGGTGATCATTGTAAAAAATAAAAAAAGGAAAGAAATTGTATGTGTACTGACAGGCTCAAATAGTATTTTATAGTAACTGAGGCTAGATAGTAAAGTAATTGGATGTTGGGGGATAGTCCATTACCCAGCCTGTGGCCCCACTTCACCATGATCTGTGTGTCTGTGTGCGCACTCGCGTGCACGCGCGTGTGTGTGTGTGTGTCTGCCTTTATATCTATGTCTGGTGTGTGCGTGTCTCTGTGTTTGTGTATGCATGTGGACATTAAAATAAATACTTAACATAACTTATATTTTGTATGTAAAATACTTCCTCCAACAAAAATTATATATGTACAGCAAGTTTGAAACGTTATGGAGGGAAACTATTTTACATTAAATATACATATATAAAAAAGTATATAGTAGTAAAATCAAAATACAAAATAATTTAACAGATCGCTCATTGTCTAAGTGCAGTAATGGCCTCCAGTGTTAAGTGTTACCAGGAGCATTAACACCCTTCCATTAGCGGTAAGGCCCAATACTACACCCCCGAGCGTGTGTTAATTCCCAGATAATGCCCACCCTATCAGACATTATTGCTTGTTTAATTATTAAAGTTAATATTAACTGTATGAGTTTGTCTTGGGCTTTTGTATCAAATTATATTTTTTACTGACCCCATTACATGCAATTTCAGTCCTTAAAATCACGTTCATTTGTGAAACTGTCCTTATATCGCTTTGTTTTATTGTCAGTGGTCTTTCAAATCCATAGTATTTAAACTATGGGATTATGAATAGGTTGCCAATCATAACCAGCTTATTATGTGTTTGAGACATGGATGCCAAGAAATTACCCCCTCCAGAGCAAAGGTCGAGAGGTGAATCTTGGTGTTTATGTGAAAACAAAATAATGGGTTATTGTCAGAGACCTGATCATAATTCTTTGCAATGCATTGAGCTTTTTCTGTTCCATGTATTACTAGTTACAGACAAAAAAGAAAACAGCATTAAGTGCTTTGCCTGTTTAGAAAGCCATAAAGCATTTAGTGAGTGCTGTCAGAAAAGAAGTAACACACTGTTTTATGTTACAGAAAGTAAACACACATTACTGGCACAGTCAGCAGGCAGAAAAACTGTTTTTAATTCTACCACTGTCGTTTGCTGGTCAGTATTGGCAGATTTATCTCTTAACATAATAATATGTTCAGATCTTAACATTTGAAACCAAGGGTGCTTAACAATTGTTAAGATCAGGTCTCATGCAATAGATGCACTTAACTGATTTGTTTTTATTGGGATATCAGAGCATAATCACTACACTCTGTGCACAACAGGGCTGTTTTCATAGGTTCAAAGGTTCATAGATGTGTACTAGGCTAATGGCCCTGGAGCCTTTACAAACCTAGCCCATAGGAGTACCCTGGCATCATGCCACCCGACCTTATTCCCTAGTTCCTCTGTTGAGTATAGCCACTGGAGTGATCCCCAGGGTGAATTTTCTATTTCCCATCCACTCATCAAGATTTCTTTTGAAGAGGACCAGTGAGGTGCTCTGCTTGACATGTATGGGAAGTCTATTCCATAGCATGAACAGTCTCTGGGTTATGAACCTGTCCCTCCAGCATGTTCTGTTGATTGTGGTAATGAGGTTGAGGTCTCTAGAGTGTGTGGTGTGGAGGGATTGGGATTTCTTTAGATGTAGATTTTTCTAACAGAGCTGGGTCAGACATGGCTTTGTAAGTTAAGCAGAGATCGCCTCTAAGTAGGTGATATGAGATGGAGAATAGTTGGAGTTTTTTGAGCCTGTTCATATAGGATAAGTGTTTAAGGCCTAGGATCCTCTTTGTGAGGTACTTTTGTGGCCTCTCCAGTTGTTGCAGTTGTCTAGTGAGGTACATGCCAAATGGGCATTGTACTCGATGATTGGCCTAATGAGGGAAGAGTAGAGGGAGACAATGACCTCTTTCTTCCTGGATGCAAAACCCTTAGTAATGAGATGTGCCACATAGATGGACTTTCTGACCACAGTGGCAATGTGGTGGTCAAAAGAGAGGTTGCTGTCAACCTGTGTTCCCAGATATCTTATAATGCCTTCTGTGTTCAGTGGACTACCTTCAATGTGGTAATTCAAGGGAACCGGGTTTTTCCCAAGGGGGATGATGAGACATTTTTTGGCATTGAGCTTAAGGCCATGGTTCTGACACCAGTCGTTGGTCTAAATGAGGCCTTTCTGTAGGATGTCAACATCACTTGGGGAGTTAATAATAGCTCCCAACTTGAAATCGTCTGCGAACTTTGTCAGCCAGAGTCCCTTCGTGTTGACCTGGACTTCAGAGAAGTAGATACCAAACAGGAGAGGACCCAGGACCGAACCATGTGGGACTCCACTTGTGACTGATCAGCAGTCTGACTTGGAGTCAGCTACTTTCACACTGTGAGCCAGTTTGTAACCCACCTAGTGATATAGGGGTTGATGCCTAGCTTAGTCAGCTTTTCTATGATTCCTGAGTGGGGAATGTATCAAAGGCCTTGGCCAGATCAAGGTAAGCTGTATGAACCACCTTGCCTTCATCCACAGCTCTGCTGACTGACTCAAAGAAGTTGACCAAGTTGAGCAGGCATACTCTACACTTCACAAAACCAAACTGTGTAGGATCCAGAGTTTGGAGATTCCCTATATGCTTGTTTATTAGGTCCATGATGATGTGTTCCATAGCTTTGCATATCAGACTTGTCAGACTAATGGGGTGATAATTCCAGGGGTCTGTAGTCACTCCTCCTTTGTGGAGATGGATGACTGTAGCAGTGTGCCATTCAGTAGTGACAAAGCCTGAGGTGAAGCTGTGATTGAACAGGGCACACAGGTGAGGTGCCAGTTCACTCTGTAGTTCATGTAGAACACAGCCAGGAATATTGTCGGGTCCCGTAGAAGCTGTATTCTTGGCCTTAGACAGTGCTGTTTTAACCTGTGCACCAGTAATACTTGGTGCCTGGCAATCTACTGGTATTGTGATTGGTCCTTTGGGGGGGCATAGAGGGGTAAAGTTAACACTGAATCTGTCAGCCAGTATATTGGCAATATCTGTTGGCTCAGTATAGGAGGTACCATTGTGCAGTAGCTCAGAGCAAATATGGGTATTGCCATTGAGATTCTTTACATAACTATAGAAGGCCTTGTGGTTGTCTTTACTATCTGCTGAAATTCTGTTTTCATAGCTTGCTTTAGAGGATTTGATGAGGGAATCTCAACCTTTTGTGGAGGCTGATCAGGGAGTTTTTCCAGTCTTGGGACTTCACCTTATTTCGCATCAGTTTCCTCCTTCACTTGTAGAGTTTGTTTATGGCAGGAGACCACCAGAATGGCTTCTTTTTTTTTGAGGAGAGCGTCTTGGTTATATTGGGTATGGCGAGATCCATGCATTTGTATACATGTTCGTACAGTGCATTGGTGTATAATTTGGCAGTCATGCAACTATTCTCCATTTGCACGGTGCCGTGAAGTTAGCCACCTCTGTTTTTAGGAGCCCAAAGTTAGCTTTGGAGAAGTTTTTCATGGTGGTTACATTTGTGGTGTGAGGGGGTGGGAGGGATGTGGATTTCCAAGGTGATTAGTTTGTGGTCGGATCTAACCAGGGAGGAGTTGACTAGTGGTGTAGAGCAACGGTCACCCATGTTAGTAATGACCAGGTCAAGGATGTTGGGGGTAAGAATGAGCTAGTCCAGAGAGGTTCCTATCAGCAGACTGAAGATGCATGTTTTTGAATGCATCTTGGTCGAACTGACAAAACCAAAATGGCAAAATATCGAAGCGGCATGTAAGTGAATTCTTTCCCTGGGAAATAATTTGTTTGGCCGCTTTGGTACTTTGACATTTTTGGCACTGTAGTGCGATCTTGGAGTTGGTATATTGAAGTAGGGGGGTTTGGGGGGCACAGCCCCCCACGTGGGAGGTGTGAGGGGTGAAGCCCCCCACTTAATCTCATGTTTTAATGTGCTTCTTTTTTTTTTTTTTGTTGGAACAGAGATTTTTTTTCCCTTGGAAAAAAAAAAATTGCTGTTCTGACAGTTCGGTTTTGTAAACTTTCGCTTACATGGGGTCAAGTTAATCACTGTCGCTTACCTAAGCATTCGGTGATCTAATATAGACCCAGTCCAGAGCACTGAAATTAATGAATTCCAGAAAGCACTGGGCAAGTGTATTGGTACATGAGTAGTTTTCCCAGTTAATGGAGGGGGTTTTGAAGTCGCCCAGTATGAGAGGGTTAGGTTGGACCCTAATATTCTCCATGGTGCTTAGGAATGTGGAGTGTGAGTCTTGGGTCATGGTTGGGGACCTATAGCAGGCTACGACCTGAATCACTGTTTTACCCAATGTTAGCTCCACCTGAAGTATCTCAGATGCGTTATGTTGTATTACCAGTCTGGAGGTGTGTGCATCCTTTTTGAATATGGAAACACCACCACCTTTGGAGCCTTGGTCCAAGTTCTGAGGCCAAAAGGTGTGGAATGAGTTATAGTCTGGTAGTGCAGGGGGTGCTTTCTTCTGCCTTGAACCAGGTCTCTGTTACAGCACAAATGGTGATGTTCTCCATTTTAAGAAGTGCCTTGAGCGAGAGCATTTTGTGATTTAGACTTCTAGCATTGAGCAGCATGACCCTCAGATTACATTTGTTTGCAGCTGTTATGGTGGTAATTTGGTCTTTGGAACACCACCTAAAAAAGTCACTATAGGGGTGGCAAGAGCCTTGGCCAGTATCCGGAAGACCAGGGGTGACAGATGCAAGACATCCCTGGCAAAGCATTGAGGTCTGTCAATCATGTCATCCCAGGCAGACAGATACTAGATCCCTTTAGAATGACTCCAGAAACTTAGCCAATTGTTGAAATCAATCATTTTCTGATTGTACTGTGGTATCATTCTGGGTGATGGTAGGGTCATACCCATCTGGGCTAGGGTCATACCCATCTGGGCTACATAATCCGAGAGCTCCTCCATGTCTTTTTTCATGTAGTCCAGGGAGGTACATCTCAGGTCATTCACACCCACATGTACAATAACATAGTCATATTTGTACCTGTTGTTGAGGGACCTGAGTGCATGCATTATGTGGTGGATCCTGGCGCCTGACAGGCAGCTAATTGTTACTTTCTCCTTATTCAACCTAGTGAGTGGGACATCAGTGTGCCTCACTATCAAGTCACCTATGACTAGTGTGTTGGGCATGCTGTTTTGTCTTAGGGGCTTTGGTTGAGTGGCACACTGTTTAGGAGAGTTATGTGTCTCGTGATTAGTGTTGTGTTGTGGTGACCGAGTGCGTTTCTGCCTTGGAGGTCTCTGCTGTTTGGGTAGATTTTTATTGACAGCCTCCACAAAGGTAGGTGTGTGGTTTGTGTTTTGATGTGAAGGCAGTGCTGGTGTGTGTTCTGGAGGGCTGTGTGTTTTTTTTCTGGATATATCTTCTTTCTGGGACAGTTCTTGATGCACCACAATTTTACTTGAAGACATGCTAGGAGGAGCTTTCCTCTGCAACTTTTGACAATCACAGTTCTCACAGTTTGTATATTCCTTCCCTATCACTGTATCTGTCAATTCTGTATGCTGCCTTCCTCCTTGAAATTTGATGCAACTGCTTTATACAAATGCTGTTGAGCCCTCCTATTCATCTTTCCTTGTTCCCCATAAATAACACAGGATCTTAGTTCAGCTGTTTTATCAAGTATGAAAAGTTATGTACTTGCCATAATGATAAATCCATCTTGTCTAATTTTCACCCAGTTCAATGCATGGGTTGTCAGATCTGACAGGATTCAACCATGGCACCAATTTGGAAGCTTTTCGGTACCAGGGCTCTGGTTCATCACCTATCCACAATTCCCTGCACTCCACTCCCTGCCTTCAGATTGAGTTTACCCTGAAAATATAGTACTTTCTTTAATACAGAAACACTATACATTCCATGGAGCCCACAGAAAAGGTAAATGATAACAGCCAGCAGGGCTGAACACAGATAGGGTGTAAACTGTATGCCACTCAGGCATCTGAAAGCTATAGGTTTCACTTTGGAAGGGAGTAGGAGGGAGGAAGGTTGAACCAGATGAAAACCTGACAACATGGATCTATTTTTATGGTAAGTACATAACTTTTGTATCCAGTGTTGTCTATTTTTACCCAAGTCAATGCATGAGACAGATAGGTAAGCTGTATTTCTGAGTGGTATCAGGGAAAGACATTCCTGAGTATGGTGGAACCAAATAAGGAACATGATCTGGATTGCGCATCCAGATTATAATGAGAAACAAAGGTATGAATTGTTGACCAAATCACTGCTGCACAGATATCCTCAATGGGCATCCTCTTTGCAAAGGCCATTAAGGTAGCTACTGCTCTAGTTGAGTGGGCTGTTGGTTTAGATAGCAATGTCAATTTTTTTTTTATTATGGACAAAGGAAATGCAATCTGAAAACCACCATGAAAGTGTTACTTTGGCAAAAGCCTTCCCCAACCTCTGTTTTGGGAAGGCAACCAATAATTGCTCAGAGACTCTGAAATGTTTTGTTCTATGGAGTTAAAACCTGAGTTGATAATGAGCATCTAGCATATGTAAAATATACTCTCCTTTGTTTGACTATCATGGAAAAACATACTGGCAACTCTATAGATTGATTCAAATTTGCTTCAGATACTACCTTAGGGGGCAAAGAGGGATTGTTTCTCAGTGAAACTCTATATTTGTGAAAATCAAGTATGTAGGCCTGTAATTCTGAAAGTTTTCTGGCTGAGGTAACTGCTATTAGAAAAATTGTCTTCCGAGAAAGAAATTTAAAGTCTACAGAGGCCGCAGGCTCAAAAGGAGATTGACTCAAAGGATGTAGCATAATAGAAATGTCCCAAGGAGGGAGGAACTGGATCTCTGATTGGTGGCCATAAAAAAGGTCTCCCTTAAAAAGGCTTCGGGAATTTTTAAGGATACCAAGGATGAATCATTGCAACCAGTACAGAAATGCAATATTGCTGCCATCTGTACTTTGATACCAGAATAACTAGAACCTTTATCAAACAGATCTGCTAGAAATTCTAAAACGGATAGATGAGGAGCAGAAAAGTAGAAGTAGCCCAAGATGAAAATTTTCTCCACTTGTTATGGCATGTTTTCTTTGTAGACGGTTTCTGAGAGGCCAAATAATTTTAAAGATTGTTGTGGGGTACCTGGTGTCTCTGGCTATAGTTAGAATTGGAGAAACCATGCAGTTAGTCTCATGGACATCTGGTCCAAAGGAGGCAGTCTGGACTGGTGAAACAGACGATCTGGATAATGATCTAACATCCATTGAAGGTGTAGAAGTAGAGGCTATAGGAAGGGGAACCATGTTTGTCAGGGCCAGAAAGGAGCAATGATGATCACCTTAGCCTTGCACTTTCTTGCTTTCTAAAAAAAATTGTAAATTAAGGGTAGAGGAGGGAATGCATAAATGAGACCTGGGGCCAGTTGTGGACTAGGCCATCACTCGGTCACTGAACCTATGGAGGGGATCAGGGCAAAGTAGCTGCTGCACTTGTTGCAATAGAAGGCAAAGAGATCACAGCTTGGTTGGCTTCAGTGACTGAAAATCATTGTTACTGTTGGATTGAGATACCACTCAGGAGAAGTGAGAATGTCCCTGCTCAACTTGTCTACTACCACAGTGGTTGACCCTGGCATATGCATTGCTATGAGAAAGCATTCTGAAGACATTGCTCATTGACAAACTCTCATGGCCTCTCAACATAAGGGATAACAGTAGGTTCCTCCTTGCTTGTTGATGTAGCATACTACTGTCATGCTGTCCATCAGTATGGAGATCACACCCTTGGGGAGGGCATCCTGAAAAGCCTGAAATTCTTGGAAGACTGGCCTCACCTGCACTGGACCTGGTACCTTGGACCACCCTCCTTTTGAAATGCCCCTACACCCTAAAATGGAGGCATCCATGGTTACTACTGCCACCAATGAATTTAGGTGAAATTGGCATCCTTTGATAACTGAAGGAAATGTTATCCACCATGCCAGATGCTGTTTGCAGGTTCATGTGATCTATATCTTAGCATGCAGAGGAGGAATATTTTGGAACCATTGAACCACTATGTTCCACTGAAGCACTGTCACTTGATATTGGGCCATTGGTACCATTAGGACTGACAAAGTCATAATTCCCAGGAGATAGAGTAAGAGACTTGCTGAGTGATGCAGGTGATGAGTAACTTGCATTGCCATTACGTGAAGAAAATAGACTTTGCATTGTGGGAGGCTTACTTTCTTCAAAGATGTGCTGAGATGGCATCCTATAAATTCTATTTGTTTTGTTGTGCAGTTTGTAGCTGGCTTTTTTGGAGGTTTACTGTAATCCTTAAATCCAGTAACAGTTGGAACACTAGATTCAGGTGGCATTTGAAAAGATGCACTGAGGCAGCAGTTAGGAGCCAATTGTTGAGATAGGGAAAACTTGGATCACAAGCAGACACAGATGCACTGCTACCACTAGCATTATCTTGGTGAACATCCTGGGGCCTGTAGTGAGACTGAAAGACATGGCTCTGAATCAATAATGATTGGCTCCCAGCTGAAAGTGGAGAAATCTCCTAGATCACGTCTCTACTTTCACATAAGCATCTTTGAGATATATAGAGCACATCAAATCATCATTTCTCAATACAGATAGAATGAATTGTACAGTTACCATCCGGAATGTAGTCTGCTTTACAAATTGATTGATACGGCTTAGATACCAAAATTGGTCTTAGGTCCCCTGTCTATTTTGGCACTAAAAAGAACCTTGAATGGACTCCAGAGAATAATTGATCTCAGGGGACCGACTGCATGACTCTTTTCTCTAGCAGCTTATATATCTCTAGTGCTGCTGTCTTCCACTGACTGCATGGAACATTGTGGATCTTTTTCTTGCTATGGGGCGAAAGGGAAAGTGGAATGGAATAACTTCTGAATATTATCTTTAACACCCAAGAATCTGTTGTAATGTTTTGCCAGACTAGTAAGGTTAGAGAAAAGTGTCACCCAACTGCCGCCAGAGTACAGCATTTTGGAATCCCTTCATGGACACTGGAAGGGCTTTTTGGAAAAGAAACCACAAAAGCCCTGATTGTATGATCTGCCTCTGTCCCTGGAGCAATGTCCATTGGAGTTACCTCCACCTCTGCCACAGGAAGGCCTAACACCAAGAGACTCTTGGTTAGGACACTGTGACTTCTGAAACCACATTTTTTCTTGACCTTTCATTCCTGGAAAAAGATCTTTGAGAAGTGGAAAAATGTATGCCAACTGCAAAAAGAGTCTTATCATCTTGCTGGCTCCTAGTTAATGTGTCTTTGACTTTGGGTCCAAAAAGTGTTGAGCCATTAAAATTAATAAAGGATGTCTTGAAACATTTTTCAAAGTCAAAAAGACACATCCAGGTATGCCGGCAGAGAGAGATGCCAGTACGTGCTGCTCTGGAAGTGCCTTCAGCTGCATTGGATAACTATCGCATGGCAACATTGGACGTTGACTGAAGGGTAGTCAGCTGGGAGTCCACCATCTGGTGGACATCTGCAGGCAAGTTACCTGAATGTGATTTAGAGAGTTCCTTGACTAAATCTCTCTGAAACCTCATCACATGGGACAAGTAAGTCAGGGACATAAGGGCAATAGTCGCTGAAGCATAAGTCCATTTTCCAAATCTGTACGTCACTCTGGATTCCCTGTTCAGGAGATGAACAAATGAGCTTTCTTCTGAAAGCTCTTTCTTTTTGTCAGTTTTTACCACCATCACATGCTCCAGTGTTTTCTGTTTTGGGAGCTTGAAGAATTCTATCTCATTTTTTGGGGATATGTTGCACCACATCAGGGTCCTTCCATCCATATTGTGCTGTGAGGTTGACAAGAAGGTCAAAACGAGATACCACCCAGTATGAAAATGGGCAAGAACCAAAATCTTCCAAGAACACAGATTCGTCTGAAGAAGAATTTTGGGAGGAACATCCCCCTCTTTGCTTCATCAATTTTAGGATTTCTGCCAAAGGTGATATCTTTAAAGGTGGATCTGGGGGAGACTTCACCTTCCTCTAAGTCTGTGTCTTATGTGACAGACTGTGGGGTTGTGTCTATGTGGTTCCATTTGCAATATCTTTTTCCTATGAGTCAACTCTGTTGGGGAATCAGAGGGTTCAGAATCAGACTTAGAGCTGACATAGCAAGAGGCTTGGACAGATTGTAGTTCTGACTGTCCCTGTCTGAAAGGAAAATGAAAGGAAGAACTAGTGACAAACTGGCTGAAGGCATCTTCTCCTTGGGCAAGTCCAAAACCTTGTGAAAAGTCTCAAAGGCCAAAACTGCCATTGACTCTGAGAACCTGCTTCCGTCCAAGGACAAAGCAGATTTCTCTGCGCTGAACCACCTCAACCACAGAGCTACCTTTAGTTCCAACCTGTCGAGAGCAGATGCACCAAGGGGTAGGGAAGGATCCAGCAACCTCAGTGTTAACTCATCCCCTTGTGCCTCAGTATCTGCTTCAGCTCTGAGTCCCTTCTCGCACCAACAACCTTTTTGTCAAAAGGGAAAGAGGTGTAGTCAGTGTCAAAGGGGCTAAGACTGTAGACCCTGATGAAGACACCTCGCTACAGGCTGGAACCAGGGAAACTGGTGTCATGATGGAACAAACCGGTATGGGAGAAAAGACTGTTTGGTAAGTTGGGCTGATACTTGGTGCACTCACACAGGATGACACTGAGAGAACCCCAAGCTGAATCTGTGTCTTGATGAAGTTTTACATCATCCTATTGACATCTTGTTCTGTTTATGCTCTGGGATGACCTAGAGAATGAAGCCACTGAAGGTGGACTGGAATAGCTCTTTTCCTGCAGTATCAGGGAATATAGTCTAGGGCTTACTAGTTTTGGTGAGAACCAGGCCCTAGGAGAGACAAACTGGTGCTGAGAGGCTATTGGCTCCAATGTACGTGATACTTTAGGTTTGAGATTGACCAGAACTGTTGGATTGAGAAACTTTTTTCATGAGATAGCTGTTTTTTTTTCTGCATGAGATTTCTTTTTGCCTCTGTTAGAGTCAGAGGAATCTTTATCTTTCTTTTTCAGCTTTCTTGGCAGGAGAAGCAGAAGAAGGTCCAGTTGAAGAAGATGCCCCTATCTGTTGGGGGAAATAAACCTTTTCCTATTAGTTTCTCCCCCCTTGCTTGAAAGATCCTTGAACTAAAGGCTTTGCATAACTGGCACTCTATGTCTAAATGGGCTACACCCAAACTGTAAACACACTTTACATGTGGATCTTGTGGCAACTCGTGCCCATGCTCCATACATTTCTTGAAGCTTTGGGACTCAAAAACTACTGTACTCAAACTATCACAATACATAAAACAGTAAATACAAAGTCAATGCATGGAAAGCTCTTATAAACTATGCTTGGAAATCACAGCAAACTACTAATTCTAAACCCTAACCTGTTATTAAAGCTATTTCCCTTCTACAGACTTAAATATATAAATCAGCTAATAGTAGACTGATAATATCTTAACAACTTTATAAATCCTATAAAAAATATTCTATTATTGACAATGTAGAAAATGCTTTACAACACTCTATATTAGAGAATAAAGCTCTCAGAAGGGGAGAAGAAAGAAAAAATACAATGGCAAAAAGGATATCATATTCCAAAGAAGAGCCATCATATACATGCTTAACAGCTCTGGGCAGCAAATGAGATCTAAAGGAAGGAAGTGAAGTGCAGGGAATTATGGACAGGGGAAGAGTCAAAGCCCTGATACTATAAAAGTTTCTAAGTCAGTGCTGGGATTGGATCCCACTGAAGCTGACAACCCATGCATTGAATTGGATGAATAGACAAAATTGGATACTTAATTTCAAACTTTGAATCTTCCTAAGAATTTTACATTTTATCTCCTACCTTCCACTTCCTATAGCTTGGCATTATAGGTTCATAGGTTCATAGGTTGGTACTGGGCTATCTGCCCGAAGGCATATATTAGCCCAGCCACGTTGTGCGGTATTCACCACCCCTTTAGTAGTTCCCTAGACCCTTGTACTAGCAGCTAGTACCCTTGGCCCCTATCTAGTAGTGCTGTTGGTGTGATCCCCGGTGTGAACTTTCTGTTACCCATCCACTCATCAAGGTTCCTCTTGAAGAGTGATAGTGAGGGGCTCTGTCTTATGTAGATCGGGACCCTGTTCCATAGTAAGGGAAGTCTCTGCGAAGGGAATCTATCCCTTCAGCATGTTCTATTCATTGCTGTGTTGAGGTTTATATCCCTAGAGCGTGTAGCTTGAGTAGATTTGGTTTTGCTAAGATGGAGCATGTTCAACAATTCTGGGTTGGACATGGCTCTGTATGTTAGACAGAGATCGCCTCTGAGAAAGCGGTATGCAACAGAGAACAGTCTTAGCTTTTTCAATCGTGCTGCATAGGGCAACTGTTTGAGGCCAGTAATCCTCTTGGTTAGGTACCTTTGTGGTCTCTCCAGCTGCAGGAGATGTCTAACCAGGTACATTCCATTTGGTGCATTGTACTCAATAACGGGTCTGATGAGGGAAGAGTAGAGGGGCACCATTACATCCTTAGATCTTGATGCGAACCCTTTCGTGATCAGATGGGTCACATAGAAGGATTTTCTAACCACTTTGGCAACATGGTTATCAAAGGAAAGCTGACTATCTACTTGGGTCCGTAGATCCCTTATTTCTTCTTCAGATTTCAGGGGATTACCTTCTATGTTGTAGTTTGTGGGTACACTGTTTTTTCCAAAGGGGATTACTAAGCATTTCTTTTGCATTTAGCTTGAGACCATGGCTTTGACACCATGCATCAGTCTCATTTAGGCCCTTCTGGAGGATCTCCATGTCGGTCGGAGACTCTATTATAGCACCCAGTTTGCAGTCATCCACAAACTTAGTCAGCCACAGCCCTTCCATGCTTGCCTGTACTTCTGAGAAGTATATTCCAAACAGGAGGGGCCCCAGGACAGAGCCCTGAGGCACACCACTCGTTACTGGTCTGGATTCGGACATAGATCCCGCTATTCTTACTTTATGGGATCTGTCTGAGAGCCAGTTTGTGATCCATCTTGTGACATAAGGGTTTATGCCCAGGCTGGTGAGCTAATCAATAATACCTGAATGGGGAATGGTGTCAAATGCTTTAGCAAGGTCAAGGTAAGCCGTGTGTACCTCCTTTCCCTTATCTATAGCCTGAGTAACTGTCTCAAAGAAATCCACCAGGATTAGCTCATTTATTTATTATCATTTGTTTATAGCATATTTAAAGATATGTACCTCTGTACGCTACAGTGTGAGAATATAAAAAATTGCATTGTGGAAGCACACTTGACTTTGGTACAGAAGTCTCTGGCTTCTATTCCCACACCAGGTAGATTGATTGCTGATGCTACAATGCATCATAAGGGGGTTGCTGCACTTCTAATTGTGCCATCCTTCATTGGTTTGAGTTGGTGCCATCTCAAGTGTAAATAAAAGATCTCATGGCACTTATCAAAAAGAGTAGGGGGTCCTTTATTTGTATACAAAAATAAAGAACTCTTATTTATAGCATATTTACATATTTATAAATGTACAAATATATAGATATACAAATATATTTACACATATTCCGAATTTTCCATGTAATCATACTAAATCTTCATTCCTATTAGCCCCCCCACTTCTTTTTCCATTACGCCCATCTGATTTTACTTAATATATCTATTCTTTTAGCATATTCTTTACTTCTAGTCTAATAATATCCATATTTAATCATATCTATATTTATTTTTTCCACTTCTTTTATATCTTTGAAAAAAAACTTCTTTACATAGCTTCCCCATAACATTTTTACTGTTTTACATTTCAGAAACACGTTTAGTAGTTTCTTTTTTTTGACAGTGTAAACATATTCTACCACTTTTCTTTTTATATGGCATATTTCCTTTTACTGGTAATTTATCTGTTACTAGTCTCCACAAAAAAAATCTTGACATTCTATTTTCTGATTAGATCATCTTTTTGCTAATTGTTATACCTTTAATTTTTTCATCTGTAAGATTTTCCCATTTTTTTTCATAGTAATGTTTTATCATTATATTCATAAATCACACTTCTCTTTATTTTTCTATAATGTTAATTTTTATTTTTCACAAAAATATTTTTTCTTGGTAACATTTTATTTTTTTATTTATCCATGGATTTTCTATTTATTCTTTTTTTTACCATACCCCAAAATGTATCATACTTATATTTGCACAATTTTGCCACCAATCTCTCATCTTTTTTATTTATCCACTTTAACACATTGTACAAATTTAATGAAGCATATACCACTGAGTTAATTAACCATAAACCTCCTTCGCCTGTATTTACATACGGACCTCCTACTTTACAGGGTTTAATCTAGTACCCCATATAAATGAAAAAAAATATATGTATGGAATAATTCCTTTCCAAATGCTGCTAGCAACATAAATACACTTGCTATGTATGCTATTTTCCCATCAGTACTGAATTTATCAAATACGCTTTTTTTTTTAATGATAATTTAAATGTTCTCCAGAAAAGAGTGGTTTGTTTTATTTCTTCGGTTGTTTTCCCATTGAATTCTGCTTATATCTTCATTCCCAAATTTTATACCTAACGCAGAAATTTCATTAATTGCAAAATATATAGCTTTACTGTGTCACCTAAACCTTTGCTTTTTCTTTATTTAAAGCCATCCGTTCACTTTTAGACACCCATTTGTACAAATTATTACTTCTTTTATCCAAAAAAAAATGTTTGCAATTATTATAATGTCATGTGTATATTTTAACAGAACTGGAATTCTAACCTTCAGATGTTATATACCCCACCTCCTTCATTTTGTAATTTATTTCATATACTAACACATTCATAGGTAATGCAAAGAGTGTACATTTCATTGGACATCTCTGTCTTGCACCATTCTTCATAAGTACCTGTTGGCTTAAGCAGACATTTACAGGTATTTTTATTTTGTTACTACTATACACTGACATATGTAATTTCCTAACTATATCACTTATATTATATTCTTTCATTATTACCCATAAAATTTCATGTCCAATTGTATCAAATGCCTTATTAAGGTGTCCTATCATGATGTTTGCTTCTTCTTTCTTTTCATAATATTATCACCAGTTCCTTTAACTGTCATTAGTAATTCTTGACAATCCCTCCTCTTTGTACTATCTATCTATATATATATATATATATGTATATATATATATATATATATATATATATATATATATATATATATATATATATATATATATATATATACACACACACACACACACACACACACACACACACACACACACACACATATGGGTTTACTTCAGAAGATTGAAAAAACAAAAGACTGAATCCCAAAAGACTGAAAATTCAAAATACTGAATGATTTGACCCGTCTCCACTTTTGGGTGATGTTGGAGTTGGTATATATAGTTAGCAAGGAATATGAGGGGTGCAAGGGGGCTTGCCCCCTACATTAAATGTGTTCAGTATTTTGAATATTCAATGTTTTGGGATTCAGTCTTTTGGTTTGTTAGTCTTCTAAAGTAGACCCGTGTGTGTGTGTGTGTGTGTGTGTGTGTGTGTGTGTGTGTGTGTGTGTGTGTGTGTATACATATATATATATATATATATATATATATATATATATATATATATATATATATATATATAAACTGAATGATAAAACACCCAAAAACTTCGTAAAAATGCACGGTGCCAGAAAATTACTTAAAGATGAGTAATGAGACAAATAAAACCAAATTACGCGTTTCGTTCACTTTTAATACCTGTGAACTTCCTCAGAAATACAACATACATAAAAAATTGAGTTTAAATAACAATGAATTAACATCACATGACATGATAGTCCAACCATAACCTACTATCAATTTAACAATTAAACATAATACTTTATCTATTTAAAATTAGAACACTGAGTGTCACTTATAAACTGCATTCTTAAAATTATACTCTAATAAAACAAAACTCTAAGAAATACATATAATACTTCATTCGTCCCAAGCACTGAATGGTATATAATATAGTGTGACTAGTTAAAATAATGATTTTAATAATAATTTTAATTTTGTTTTTAATTTTAACTTAATGTCACAACCTTTGTGCTTGCAGGAAGCATTTGATGTTTATGGCTTCATTCAAACCTGGGAACTCATCCGCTCCTAGCATAATTTGCCACAGAGCCTCTCTACATTCCAATTTTATTTTAAAGTTCCCACTAAATAACTGATCGTTTACTTTTTCTAAAACTGAAAAGGTAAATTTCTTGAAATCTGAGCATACATCTGCATGTTTGGCCAAAGCATTTTTAAAATCCTTACTTTTAATGGCAAAAATGTGTTCGTAAATTCTTTTCTGTAGGGTTCTGATAGTTTTACCTATATAAAATTGATTACAGGAATTGCACATAGCAACATAAACAACATTTCTTGTTGTACAAGTATAATACCCCCTGCTGTGAAATTCTTTATTCAAATGTCTAAAGAAGACTGAACTAGTTCCTGATATAAACCTACAATACTTGCAACTTCCACAAGGAAAAGTACCCAACAATGTTTTAGTAGACAAATTTCTATTACCAGTACTTTTTTCTAATAGAGATTTGAGACTGGATGTTTTCTTATAAGTAAAAATTGGGACTTTACCAATAATATTAGTTAGGTCATAATTTCCTAAAACCACTTTCCAATTGTCGGAAATAATGTTTCTAATAATGTTCATTTCATTTGTTATTGGTATAGGAAATGCTAAACTAAAGGTTTTAGTATCTTCATTTACTACCTTTAAATTAAGTGTAACCGTATATTGGACCTTCTTAAGAATGGGGAGGGCTTTGGTGTCTCTCAAAATCACTACTTCCCCCATAATTTTTTGAAGCCAATGGTCACTATAGCCTCTTTCTATAAAGAAAGTCTTAAGCTTAACAGCTTCTTCATTAAATTTCTCATTATTGGTAGTTAAACGACTTAACCTAATAAATTGTCCTTTAATCACACCTTTTTTCATAAACGTCGGATGTAAACTTGTAAAATGCAAGTATTGATTAGTAAATATAGACTTCCTATAGATACTACTTTCAAATTTTAAGTTTTCTGTGTCAAAACTTAATTGAATATCTATAAAGTTTAAGGTTTTACCAAAATGTCCTATAGTGAAATGTAAAAAATCACATGACTTGTTTAAACTATCTACAAATTCACAGAAACCATCAAAATCACCCTTCCACAGTATAAATAAATCGTCAATATAACGCCTGTAAAATAACATCTGTTTTGCCATAGGGTTAGTTGTACACACTTCTAATTCCCACATTGCCATAACTAAATTGGCAAAACTAGGTGCTACCCTAGAGCCCATTGCAACACCTGCTACTTGTTTGTATTGTACACCCTCAAAGGAAAAGAAATTGTTGTCTAATATCATTTCCATTAGAACACACACCGTGTTGACCATGTTATTGTCCAAATCTGTGTAATTTGACAAATACTCTCTCATCATTTCTAATCCCTTAAAATGTTCAATACTTGTATATAAAGAAACTACATCCAGAGCTGCAAAATAAAAGTCAGAATCTGTCACTTGAAATGTACTCAATAACTCTAACAAGTGCCAAGAATCTCTTAAGTAATAGTTCATTTTTTGTACTATAGGATTCAAAATTTGATCTAACCAAATGGAAATAGTCTCTGTTTTTGATTGTCGTGCTGAAATAATAGGCCTAAATGGCAATGTGTTTTCAAATTTATGTAACTTTGGTATACCAAACATGCAGGCTAATCTAGGGTATTCAGTATACATAAAATCATAGTCTACATAAGAAATACTATTTTGACTTAATAAGTCAAATAGAACTGTGTCCAGTTGTGAAAAGCTTCTAGTGATGTCATCATTTGTCACTATCTTGTAACTTGAGACATCACTCAAAAGTCCTTTCATTGCTTCAATATATTCAGCTGTTTTCATGATAACTAGAGTACCCCCTTTGTCGGACTTCATTACCCTTAGATCATTACTTTCAGTCAAAAATTCAAGTGCTTTAAGTTCTGAGAAAGATAAATTACATTCATTGTAATTGTTAACTGACATCTTCCTAAATTCTTTCTCACAGATCTTACCAAAAACACTTAATGTTGAATTCAGTATAGGGTTGTAGGTACTCTTTTTTGTACAAATACTACTAGGCACAACTTTCTCAGAAATACCATCAAGAATAAATTTCAAGTTCAGTTTTCTTAAATAAAGTTTAAAGTCTACAATCAGTTTCGGTAGGTTTACCTTGTTCGAAGGAATAAAAGACAGTCCCTTTTTGAGCAGAGAAAATACTTCATCAGGCAAACCAATATTTGTTAAATTACATACATTGATTTCAAAACTCAGTTCTTTTTCTTGTTTTTGCCTCTTGCTCTGCTCCGTGTCTGAACTCTGCCAGACCACTTGGGCACTTTCTTGTTCCCATTCTTGTCCACCAGAAAAGGACTTGCCTTTTCCTTGGACGAAATCGCCTGGGCATAAGAAGTGCTAGCATTAATGTTAGAATTGAAGGTACCAGTATCATCATTGGATGCATTGCTGTTATTACTAGTTACTGTGTTTCTTTGTTCACAGTTCTTATTTTGTCCCTGACTCACAGTAACGTCTGTGTTCAAAGACACTGTCTGTGGAGCATTCATATTTAAATTACCCCCTTGATTCTGACTAGAAGCTTGCTTCACCGGATAGGCTAACTTTTTTTCGTAAGCTGTTATATCTCGAGTGAGTTTTTTACGTTTTCTCTCAATAATAGTTGCCCTAAGTCTCTCCAATTTAGAATTGATACTTACATACATGGTACTAAATTCTTGAAACACAGCCGAAGCTTTAATTTTAGCTTCCAGTTCTTCAGCTTTGTCTTTTAAGTGTCTCAAATCAACTGTGTAATGCTGTACCAGTAATTTCATGTAAGTCAGTCCAGTATCATTAAACAAATCTACTAGCCGTTGATATAACTCGTCCCCATAGTTAACACAATTTGGGAACCTAAACACCCTTAAACCAAAGGGTACTACTTTGAGCTTCACATTCTCTTCCAAATAAAAAATTTCTAGTTGTAGAGAAATGCACTTTGAACATATTTTTTCTAACGACCTAATATCGTCTTTCAAGCTAGCAATGTCATCAGTTGTAGTGTTATGGATAGCCCCACTTACTTGTTGGTTCGTTTCTACCACTACGCTTCGAGAAAAGGGATTGTCCATGACTTTAAAAGTCTGTTCGATAACCCTACCATCGACCAAAAGGTCCCTGTTGTTGAAATTGTTGAAATTAATGCCTCCGCCATTAGCGTTACTGTTAGCGTTACCACCGAGGTTAGATGCAACCACACTTGCTTGCCTAGGCGACGTAGATCCCCGCTCGCCGCCAGCCTCAATGATGGAAATGCCTCCTTTGCTTCCTGCCTTGGATGAATGATTGTTGAAGTCATTTGTGACCATACCAGTCCCCATCTGCCGAGCTACAGTCTGTGCTACAACTTCCTTAATCGTAGCTGTGATAAAATCCGTTAGACTTGTTCCCGACTCAGGAAATGGATGCAAACTCATGTTCATTAAAACGTCCTCACTCAAATCTTCACTTGCCATGTCGGCACTCAAAACAAAACACAAACTGAATGATAAAACACCCAAAAACTTCGTAAAAATGCACGGTGCCAGAAAATGACTTAAAGATGAGTAATGAGACAAATGAAACCAAATTACGCGTTTCGTTCACTTTTAATACCTGTGAACTTCCTCAGAAATACAACATACATAAAAAATTGAGTTTAAATAACAATGAATTAACATCATATGACATGATAGTCCAACCATAACCTACTATCAATTTAACAATTAAACATAATACTTTATCTATTTAAAATTAGAACACTGAGTGTCACTTATAAACTGCATTCTTAAAATTATACTCTAATAAAACAAAACTCTAAGAAATACATATAATACTTCATTCGTCCCAAGCACTGAATGGTATATAACAAGTAACATTGTCTATTTGGCAACGTGTGAGGCATGCGCTTGTTTCTATGTTGGCAAGACGACTAGAAAACTTAAGGAACGCATCATAGAGCATAAATCAAGTATAAGGAGGGGAGTGGAGACTAATGCTCTATCTAAGCATATTTTAAATTGTGGCTCTACACACAGTTTCAAGTTTAGAGTAATAGAATGTGTTGTTAGCTCTATCAGGGGAGGGGACTTATGTAATCATTTAGATAATAAAGAATACGAGTGGATAGTAAGGCTAGCAGCTAATATATCCCCTGGATTCAATTTTGATGTTTCCTTAAAACCTGTTCTAATAAAAATACAACACACTAAGTTAAAATAACATAGGTCATGCATTTGCGTATATATGTGTGCATGTAAATATAAGTACACAAAAGTAAGCAAATATATGTATGTATGAATTTTATCTAATTTTACTTGTTTATGTTTTAAATTATAAGCAATGTAATTATTTTAATGCATTAGTCACATGACCATGGCTGCGGGTCACGTGATGTATTGGGCGTGTATTTAATGTCTGATTTTAATGTACCTGTGTCTATCATTGAGAAAGGGTCTTGTACCTGAAAGCTTTGTGTTTGATAAAGGTGTGTGTTTTTTACCTCAACTTTTTCGTTGTGCTTTGTACCTTTGACTTTGCAGCAGTATATACTTAAAACCTCACATTACCAGTGAGCAAATCCTCCCTAATGGTTATAACATACTAAGACTAGACTGACTAAACAAGAAAGGAGGTGGTATAGCTATAATATTTAAACAGCATCTAAACATCCAGATCCTAAACTCATCAGCTCCCCAAATTGCCAATGAAGAAATAATATATACCAACCTGAAAATAAACCAAAATAAAACCATCAACATAATAGGATGCTACTTCACACCTGGCCAAAATATCCCTCCACTAGAAAACCTCCTCAGCTGGACTATCCACCATCTCCCCCAAGAGACCATAATTTTAGGTGACTTCAATATTGATTGGCACTCCTGTTGCGGCAACCATCCAACCCATCATCTAAACATTCATGGTTTCACCCAACTAGTACAGTCACCAACCAGAATAAATAAAAACTCCAACAAGCACACTACCCTGGATTGGATACTAGTCAGCAAGATTCCCCGGTCCAATACAGCAGGCTGCCTATCAGATAGCCTCAGTGATCATTCCCCAACATTCCTACTCAAAAAACACCTATACCAAGTTAAACCTGTCATCTACTGTGAAATACGTAAAAGACTACACTTTAACCCAATCACATTCATCTCATCCCTCAAAGAATGTAATTGGCACCCTCTAAATTACCTCAGCCTAGATGACGCAGTCCAATTTTTCAATACTACCTTCCTAAGCATCCTAAATAACCATGCCCCCATAAGACTTACCAGACTTACCAGAACCAAAGTCCAACCCTCCCCATGGCTACAGAAAACCACTAGGTCAGAAATGAAAAACAGAGATAAAGCCTGGGAACACTGGCACAAAACCAAAACCCCCTCAGCTAGACAGAAATTCCTAGAACTACGCAATAGAGTCAAAAAGCTAATAAAGCAGGACAAAATCCAATATTACCAGTCTGCCCTCAACTCCTCCCAACACAGCCCCAAATAATTCTGGACCTCCATAAACTCCATCCTCCACCCAGGTAAAATCAATACCCCTACACCTAACATTCCTCAGTCCTCCAAAAATATTGCTACCTCATTCAATACACACTTCACACAAACCGTAGTATCACTAGCTAGACAACACAACCCCCCTCCCCTATACCCCACATCTTCACCCAGTAATCTCCCTACACACTTTTCTCCCATTCCTACCTCCAACATAAGAACACCCTTAACTAAACTTAAACCCACAAAATTAGCAGTAGACAACCTCCCACGTGAATTCCTACAAATTGCGGCTGACGCCCTAGCCTACCCAGTATCAATCTTGATTAACCGATCTCTGTCAGAATGCTACGTCCCTACAGTATGGAAAATATCACACATCATTCCCCTTCACAAAGGCGGCCCCTCCACAGAACTAACCAACCAGCCCCATAGCAATTCTATCGCCACTCTCCAAAATTTGTAGAAAAACACCAAGTAACAAAAGGCACGAAAATGGAGCAGGATACAGGAATAAATAAAATGTATTAAGCACTTTCATCAAATATTAGGATTGACTTCTTCAGAATACCAGACAGACAGCAAGACCATCCTTTTATACATACAACAATTAAGCCACTGATTAAATACAATTGAATAATTGAATAATTAAGCATACAAATGTTTAAAGACATAGACTCCCTTGTTTTCTGAATTGTTTCTTTACCAGTAAATTAAAATATAAGCCATTACTTAGTACCATTATAAAAAAGGTATATATGTGGTAAATGTGTCCCCTAACACTAAATTACAAAACATGCCAGCTTGTAGGTATAATACAAAACTAGCAACTGTTTTTAGAGAAAATATGAACATCATATGTATAAATCTGTGCAACAAGCAATATATACAATAACATTTGTCCAATAAAACGCAAAATTTATTGGAACAAACAATAATTAATATCAGTGCTATAAAAACTTACATAGAAATGAAAAACAAGATCATAGTGTCCACCTCATTAAAATAAAAAGTCTGCTTTAAGTTTTAAATAACTGGTGAAGGACACCATATCGTTCAAACCTGGGCTAGTAGTGGCATTAACTCTGAGTTGTCACATAAGTTCTCTAAATTCAAGGAACCAGTCACTGAGTCCTCCTCTCTCATCCATTACTACCCTTTCCAGAATGATAAACTTGAAATTATGGTTTGGAAATGTATTAATGTGCTTTGCCAGGGCATTTTTGGTGTTGCCTTTAGTTATATCATATGTATGCTGATAAACTCGTGTCCTGAAGGCATTTTTGGTCTTGCCAGTATAAAACCCAGGACACGCCTGGCATATAGCAGCATACACTGCTTGTTTACTCACACAATTACAATGCTGGTTGACTTTTACCCATCCATAACCTTTAATAAAGATTCTGTCACACTCTAACATATATTTGCATTGAGTGCAGTGCCCACATTTTGTCATTCTCCCAATGCCAGGTTTTGTGATCTTACCACTGGACTCCAAAAGGTTCTTAATACTGGAATCCTTTTTGTATATTATAACAGGGGAGTCACCCACCTTCCCTCCTATGGTCTCATCGCTCACAAAAATGAACCAGTTTCTCACCAATATGTCCCGTATCAAAGGGACTTGTAAGTTGTATGTAAGAATAAGCCCATGTTGAAATGGGGCAGTTGTCAAAACCATACTTTCCGAAGGTGCACAGAGTCTAGAAATGTCCAAACCCAACAGTGGGGTAAAAATAACCTTCCACTCTCTTTTTGGATACTTCCTCAGGTAAAGGTATCACAAATTCTTCAGGGTACCCCCTGTTGACTAACATACCCAATAAAACATCCCTTTCCTTGTAAAAGTCATCAATTCTGCTGATCATACGGGCCAATCTCACCCCTTGTCCTTTTATTAAGGATCTTTTTTGATGAAGGGGATGTCCGTTGTCAAAATGAAGAAGGGTGTTCAAGTATGTGGGTTTCCTGAAGATGTTAGAATAAAGCTGGTTGTTCTACAGATCCTTGGAAATCTGTATATCCAGGTAACTAATGGATTCCATGAGTTACCATGGTAAACTCCAGAAAGGTAGTACTGGAGTTGAGAAATAGTAGGAATTCAGACAACTGCTCCTGGTCCCCCCTCCAGAAAATAAGGATGTCATCTAGGTACCGCCCATAGAATGAACAGTATGTCATCCATGCAGATGTGAAAACTTGGGACAATTCCCATTGTGTCAGGACAATGTTAGCAAAAACTGGTGCACAGGCCGCCCCCATAGCAATACCTGATTTTTGCTTAAAAAGATGTCCCTCAAAAATCAGGAAACTGTTTTCCAGGACTATTTCCATTAAAGTCCTAAGTGTAAGAATCCTGGTATGGGAGAATGTGGTTTGTTGGCACAAAAAAATCATAGAACAATTCAAGACATTTTGGGTTTTATTGGACACATTTTATTGTATATATTGCTTGTTGCACAGATTTATACATATGACGTTCATATTTTCTCTAAAAACAGTTGATAGTTTTGTATTATACCTACAAGCTGGCATTTTTGTAATTTAGTGTTAGGGGACACATTTACCACATATATACACTCTCCAAAATACTAGAGAGATGCATTCACTCTCAAATCTCAGACTACCTCCTTACTAACAACCTCCTTTCTAATACTCAACATGTTTTCTGACCAAACCATAGCACCACCTCTGCCTTACTCTCTTTTACTAACACTATCCTTCACCATAAAAACAATGGCCATCTCTCTTCTGCTACTTTCCTAGACCTATCTAAAGCATTTGACATGGTCCCACACAAACAACTCATCTCTGTACTCAATAACCCGTCCTTCTCTCAATCAGTCACCAACCAGTTTCAGAGTTATCTGTCTGACCGCCAGCAATCCAGTGTATGGCAAAAATGGCATATCTCCCCAACTACCTGTCTCTATTGGTGTTCCCCAAGGATCCATCCTTGGACCCCTACTCTTCTCTATTTTCACCAATAATCTAGCATCTGCCACCACACATGGCACACTCATATAATATGCAGATGACTCAACCATCATCTGCCCAGTCCCTACCTGAACTGCAAAAGGTCACACAGGATGCCTTTTCCTCTGTTGAAACTTGGTTATCCGATGCCCAATAAATACTCAACCCAAACAAAACTAAACTACTCATCTTCTAACCCAACAAACATACTCAAAACAACTCTCACTTTAACATCACAGCAAAAGACAATACCACCATCCACCCAACAGATCACACCAAATTGCTAGGAGTTGAAATAGACAACAATCTCCCATTTGACATTCACATATCCATGACCATAAAAAAAGTCCAAAAAAACATGGAGCCTTTTACAGAAATAAGCAACTCCTCACCAAAGCAGCTAGGATTTCAGTTGCAAATTCGTACTTTATCTCCAGCCTACTTTATGCCTCTCCAATATATACCAACCTAAGGCAATGCGATCTAACCCGAGACCTGCTACAACAAAATCGCCAAATTTGCCAACGGGGCATCCTACCACAGTTACCACTGTCTCTCACTTACTGAACTAGGCTGGCTTGAACTCCCTCACCTCCTTCAATGGTATCAACTCGCACTCGCCCACAAACTGGTAAACCATCCTCTAAAGGTCCCATGCCTCCAGTATCTACTCCAACCATATCTCACCACCAGACCACTACAATCCAGCAACAAAAATCAATTACAGGTTACTAGAGCCAATAACACTGTTAGAGAAGCACTATTCTCCAGCGCTATAGCCAAATTATGGAACACCCTCCCCCCTACAATAACCTCTGTACTATCATGCACCCACTTCAAAGCTTTACTTAAAGCGCACCTAAAAACATGCTGGCTATGCCCTTGTAACTCTCCCCTCTAACTTCTCCCACTCCATCTACCCTCTACCTCCCTTCCACCCCACAAACTACCTTTGATTACAGCAAGCTCTGATACTTCCATGCCTATCTACTTATTATATGGCAGTAACTTCTTACTGTAACAATTGTTAATATCTGCTATGACTTCGTGGATTGAACAGATGCTAGTTATCTACTGAATGTACTATGTTCTTCATCTGTGACTATGTTTGTAATATTTTAATTGCTAGGATTCTTCATCTGTAACTATGTCTGTAATATTTTAATTTGTGGAGCTTTTCTCCCCGGGCCTCCACTGAAAATGGACCTGCGTCCAGTCGGACATTCTCGGTCAACAAATGTAAATAAATAAATAATAAATTAAGTAACTTGATGCTTCCCTTTTTTCCTTGTAAAATATATTTGCTTATATAACAATTCTTGTATTTTTTCTTGATTTGTTTCATATAAT
Organism: Protopterus annectens; assembly: GCF_019279795.1. NCBI lineage: Eukaryota > Metazoa > Chordata > Ceratodontiformes > Protopteridae > Protopterus > Protopterus annectens. Next base: position 1,634,983,108 of record NC_056735.1, on the reverse strand, counting down.
TCTTTTTCTTTATCAAAGTACATTCTATCATGTTCTAAATCTTCCAATGCATCATTATATGTTATTTTATATTTTTCTTTTTCTCTACTTTTCTCACATCATATTACCACTTTAGAAATCATTTCATATTTTTCCTTAAATATCATCCAACATTCAAACCAATGTTTATAAAATATTCTCATAGTAATATGATCTTTCTATAACTGAATTATTAATCTCTTTCCTTCTTTTACCATGCTTCCTCATTTATCCTTTTTATTCCCTTGTCTGTTTTCATGTATTCCTTGTTTTACTTCATCTCTGGCCATATTGCAAGATGATCAGAAAATTCTGTTTCAACTACTGTCCCTTCTCCTATAACTAAACCTTCTGATACTATAAAACATTATGTTTGAGTTCTATACATGTACCTTGGAAGTCCATGAATTATTGTCCCAAAGTTGTAACTTACCACATCTTATAACTTCTAACATTTTTCTTACATAATTTCCTTTCTTTTTACTCTTGCCTCATAAATCACAATTAAAGTTTCCTGTTATTATAATATTCATATTTATCAATACATAGTCTAAAATCTGATGAAATGAGCTTTTCCTTTTGTTACAGTTTGTATAAGCATATAATGTTATAATTATATATACTTGTTCTTTCCCTTTTAACTCTGCAATGGTTATTTACAGGAAGCACTCTAAAAGCGTCATGTTCCCTTTTCCTTAGATTCATGGTTTCATAAGTTTATAGCTAATTACTAGGCTAGCTGCCTTAATGAGGCATTCTCAGCCTAGTCAACTTCCCTCCCAAAGGTGAAAAATTAAACACTGTACCTTATGTCTGAGTCAAACACATTAACCATTAAACCGACCCACAGCCATTAACTGTATATATTCTTTTTCATCCATGTCCTTTCTTTTTTGTACTTATCATTTTAAATGTTCTTTTTCTGCCTTTCTACCCTTTTACCAGTAAAATTGTTTTTTTATTTTATCTCACAATTCATGTTTTCATCGCTTATTTCAGAGCCTTTTTCTGTGCTCTCTTTATTATTTCTCATCTATTTTTCTTCTATTCCCACTATAACTAAAATGTCTTCTCTTTGTTCATTTACTTTTTATTTGTCCTTACTATTGTCTTCTAGGTCTTAGCTCTTGTTTGTGTGCTGAGTGTATGCCTGTGCCTTCCCAAGAGAGTGTTCCTGCAGTGGGGCATTTCCTGTCCATGGCTGATATGCAGTTCACATACTATTTGCAGTGCACAAATTACAGTATATCAGATTGCCTAAGGCAGTGGCACAAATGATTGTACATTATTTTGTTTTATAGAAAGTACTGTACAGTGATGTTAGTGTAACACACAATGCACATCATTTGCCAGAACTGGGCTAAATGGCACTTTTTTGGACATGCTGAGGATGTTGTGTAACATGAGGTGATGGTCATGCTTCTTTAGCATCTCTCTCTTCTGTATCCTGCTATGGTCTGTATTCAGGTTCTTCATGACTTGTTCAACTACATGCCTCCATTGCAATCACATTTAGTTATGTAGCACAGGACAGGGGCATTCTAGCTGGCTTCTTTGGTGAATAGTGGATCATTCCAGCTGATGCATTTAACTACCTAAACTATCATCAAAAAATGTCAGTGACTGATGGATTCGGGTACCTGAACTATCCTGTCAGTATGCCAGAGGCTATGTTTACCAAGCATGTGTTTGTTTGTGTACTCAGCTATATTCCTTCCAATAAAAATCACTGGGTAACCAAGTAGTGGTCATCATTCAGCATTCTAACAGTTGCACAGCATCACCTGTAGGATGGAACAATGCACTGTCTTTATTGGTTATCATTCATTGCTGACCTCATATCTCCATGCTACTTTTTGTTCACTTGCATACATGTGCTGCTTTCCTACAAGATGCACTTATGATACATCACCCTGAATGAATTCTTAATACAGGCTGCTCATCTGTCAAATATGAGCATTATGGGCTGAATTGTGCAGGATTTTGGGGTTTTGGAATGGTGGATGGCAGGATAGAGTTATATTTCGTGATTAGTAGGATGGAGTTAAGGAAGTGGTGATTAAATGGAGTTGGAATGCTGTCTGAGTTCATAGTTATTGTTGGAGGGGGAGTGGAGGTCTGCCCTGGGTATTTTAGTTTTCTTAATGGACAACCAGAAGAGAGTTGCATTGTTTTGATGCGAGTTGCAGAGGTTTGAGAAATAAGATTTTTTTGTTATTGCTTATTTGCTGGTTAGGTAGAATTTGCAGGGTTCTATAGTCCTGTAGGGCTCTTTGATTTCTGTTACCCTTCTTTCCAGGCATGGTTTCCGTTTGCCATTCTGTATTTTGTCTTGGACCTGGAAACATCCACTCACCATCATCATCTGCACTTGCCTGTCTGTAAGTAAGATTCAGGGCATAGTATCTCTCTTAGATATAGATAGGAATATAGTAAACATTAGTTTAGATGTTTTCTGTATTTATTTGCAACTGTCCTGCAATGTTGTTTTAAAATATTTCCTGTGATTTTGAACTCTGAAGTCACTGTGCTGAATTACTGAGTATTGTCTTGTACTTTTATTACTTATTATTAAATATATTTAAACCTATCTCTGTGGCTGATATTTGTGAGACATATTTAAGCTCTGAGAGTACTTGCATATTTTTTTTTCTCAAAAATTTTTTTATTAATTATATGAATAGCAAGACAATTAAAAGATTATACATAACAAGAAGGCATAAATGAACATATAACGATTCATCTAGTGATAACAACCTTCATGAGATTTTGATAAGTTATTTAGAAATAAAACATACACCATATGTACACTATATACAAGTTAGGCAACCTGAGAGAAAAAAAAAAAAAAAAAAAAAATATTTAACATTAACTATTTAATATGTTTAGAACCTTTTCTAACACAACCTTTCTAATAGCTTTTTTTTTTGGACTTCCACCTAAGTATCTTTGAGCATCAATAAATTTAAAAGCCATTTTCTAGAAAGTAACCCATTTTAATTTAGAACGATCAATCCAATTTTGTATTATATAAAGTTTTAGTAATGAGCAAATAAAAATGATAACATGAATATCAACTTTTGAAAGATGAATCAATGGAATATGTAGAATAGCAAATTCCCATGTCAATGTGGATTTTTGATATCCCATTTTCTGCAGTCTGACTTTCAAAGATGTCCACAATCTGTGAGAAAAATGACAATGCCATAGAATATGAAGGAGGTCTGCTTGGGGATGAGAACAGCATGAACACGAAGGGGACTTATTTGGGTTAAATTTGTTTAATTTGATTGGGGTAAAGTAGGCATCATTATTAATCATTAATTGTGTGTATGCTAATTTTTAAAAGGGATAAATTCCTTAGTGTGTCTAATAGCCAGGACTTTCTGAGATTCTGACAATTGGGAATTATAATTCAACCAAACATTAGATAAAAGACAGTTGTGGTCCATCATTAAAGAATTAATTAATTTATATGAGTTTGAGAGCATTTTATCAGATGATGAAAGTATTTTGATAATCGTGTTAAGGTTTTTCAATTGTGAGTCTATGGGGACCAGAGATACAAATTTGTTTTTAATTATTGCTCTTAGTTGTGTAAGAATTGGTGAGTAATTCCAGTTTACTTTCAATAACTTACGCCAGTCAGATAAAGGCAAGTCAAGATATTTCAAAACATCTCCTACTTTTAGATTTTTAATTAAAGGATAGTTTGTTAAGTTCAAAAGTTTATTGTCCAATAATATATTTGGGTTTAGATGAATTGGCTGAACATGGTGCGAGATCTTTTCTAGTTTACACATTTTGAGTAAGGTTTGGAAATCTCTAATCTTTTGTTTAAATACTGTAGATATATTTTTAATAAATAAACTATCCAGAGAGATAAAGGGAATAGCTTCAGGATTTAAATTATTAGAAATGACATAATTATACCATTTATTTATTTATTTATTTTACATTTGTTAACCGGGCTAGTCTGGCTGGATACATGTCCATTTTCAGCAGAGGCCCGAGGAGAAAAGCTCCACTATCAGAATAAGACAATACATTTCAAAGACATTACTAAAAAATCAATTTTTAAAAAAAAGTGTACAGAGACAAAATACAGTTTGCCTGGACTAATTTATGTAGATAACAAACAGAGTTCAGATTATGTGGCTAAGGAGATAAGCTCAGGCATAAAAATACAAAGTTGAGTTAAAGGATATCACTAGTCAAGCTAAAAAATTTAATCATCGGTCAGTAGTCTTGATGACAGATTAGGTAGTTTGCAGAGGGAAAGAAACTGTTGGTATCAAGTGTTAAAAGAGCAAGTTAGAAGGTATAACAGGTAGATTGGTAGTTAAAGATGTAGGAAAAGGGGAAAAAAGATAGATAGAAATTGGGGATAGAATATAGTTTTGTTGGGTATAAGTATTATAACATAGTTAAAGGTTAGGAATGTCAAGTTGAAAAGGAGAGTGAGGAAATAGGATAGAGATGAAATGCTAAGGTAGTAGGATAAAGACGGTCAAGCTATGGCTGGAAAGAGAATAGAGAGAAGATGGCTAGAAGGTGAAGTAGGCAAAAAGATTGGAGAAAAAGAGTGAAGGTCCAGTGAAGGGGGCTGAGGATGTTAGTCTAGGTAAGAAAGGGAGTGGAAAGAATTACACAAGTAGCAGACTGGAGAGAGTAATGAAGAGTACTGTGCTCAGTCAGGATTGGAGCAGGGGCATAGCCAGTGAATTAGTAGGTGGGTTTTCATCTGTTTTTTGAAAAGGTGACATGATGTTAGGGAGGTCAGTTCAGTGGGAAGTTTATTCCAGTAAGAACCGATAGTGTTTGCAAATAGGGAATCACCTGATTTGTTATGAGATTTCAAAGTAGTAACTAGTAGCTTGTTGGCTGATCTGAGTGTCGTGAGATTTTTATAAGGTGTGATAAGTTTATTTAGTATGGGTATATTGGAGGGGTAATGAAGAATTTTGAAAGTGATGATTAGTTGTTGTAGGAGTATAAGGTTCGGGAGTTCAAGCCAGTTGAGTTTCTTTAAGTTAAGACAGTGGTGAGTTTGGAAAGGTGAGCCAGTGGCAAATCTGGCTATACTGTGGTAGGCAGTATTCAGTTTCTGAAGATTGGCTTTAGATAAGTTGACAAAGGAGGGGGAGGCGTAAGTTAATGTAGAGATAAGGTGAGTTTGGGCAAGGGCTACTCGGGAAGTTGTAGTGAGATAGGGCTTTAGCCTGTATAGGGCACCAATCTTTTTATTGACAGTCTTGATAGTTAAATCAATGTGATAGTCAAAATTTAGCTGGTTATCTATGGTGACGCCTAGGAGTTTAGTGCAGTTGTCAGGTTTGATGACAGTGCCATTACAGGATATTATAGAAAAAGAGATAGGGGTGGATTTAGAGGTAGGGGTAAAGAGTAGTAGTTTGGTTTTTTTGGGATTAAGGAGGAGACAGATATGTTGAAACCAATTTTCTGCTGCAGTAAAAACTACTTGGGTAGTGGAGTGGAGTTCTGCTGGGGTAGAGGCAGAGCAGATGAGAGTGGAATCATCTGCATATTGTATACATGTGGATGTTGGTAGGGAATTGGGCAGATTATTGATGAAAATGGAGACAAGTAGGGGGCCTAGGATCGATCCTTGTGGGACTCCAATAGTAACAGGGAGTTGAGTGGATAGATGGCTGTCCCAAAGGACAGCTTGTTTTCTATTAGTCAAATAAGAGTTGAACCACTGTAATGCTTGAGAATCCAGTGATAGGGATTTTAAGGTATCGAGGAGAAGTTGATGGTTGACCATATCGAATGCTTTTGAGAGGTCCAGAAATAGTGCAGATGAGAACAGGTTTCTATTTCGATTTTTATTTATAGTATCAGAGAAGGAGAGAAGGGCAGTAGTAGTGCTGTGGTAGGGTCTAAAACCATGTTGAGAGTCTACAAGCAAGTTGTTATTTAAGAGATAATTTAGAAGTTGATGGTGAATACAGCGTTCCATTATTTTGGATAGAGGCGATAGAAGGGCAATAGGTCTAAAATTGGATAGTTCGTTAGAGTTTCCTCCTTTATGGAGTGGTGGAATAATATGGGAGATTTTCCAGCAGGATGGGATTTTGGATTCTGTTATGGTTCTGTTTATTAAGATGGATACTGGGTAGGCTATTTCGTTTGCAGCTAGCTGAAGGTATTCAGCTGGAAGTTTGTCAGCAGAGGGGGTGCAGGGTTTTAGTTTAGAAAGTAGTTTCTGTATATAGGTTGTTGAGACGGTCTCAAGTTTTAGTGTATGGGTACTGTTAGGGATGGGGGTAGTTTGGAGGGAGGGGGGTGGAGTCATGGTGCTTGCAAGTGAGTTTACAGTTTGAGAGAAGAAGTTGTTAAAGGTGTTGGCTATGATGTTAGGTTGGTTTTGTGCTAAGCTAGCTGGGGTAGGTGTTTTGGTGTTGCCTGGGTGGAGTAGTTTATTTATTCCTGACCAGAATTTTTTTGGGTTTTGGTTTTGTTGGTATTGAAAGTTGTAGTTTTTTTTGTCCAGGATGACAAGTTTCTTTGTTTTGTTTCTTAGATGTTTGAAGGTTTGATGGTCAGTAGGGCTTTTAGTGGATCTCCATTTCGACCATGATTTATTTCTAGCTCTCATAGTTTGTTTAGTTATAACAGAGAGCCAAGGAGCTGCTTTGGATCTGATTCTGACTAATCGGGATGGGGCATGTTGGTTTAGAATTTGTAAGAAGGTGTTGTTGAAATGGGTTACTGCTTCATCTATTGGGAGGTATTTTAGAGTTGACCAGTTATATTCTTTGAGTTCATTTTGAAAGGATGTTAGATTGAATGCTGTTTTGTTGTATTTAGTTCATTTTTAGTATTTAGTTAGACCATAATTTTTAGTATTTAGTTAGACCATAATTTTATCCATAAAGAGTGATTTGGATAAGAAGTGTTATTGAATTTAGAGATAGTAAGAAGTTTATTGGATGAGACAATCAAATCATAGAGATAAAGATTAGGTAAACCCAAACCTCCCTTGTCCTTCGAAAATGCCAATCTAGAATAGGAAATTCTAACAGATTTAGGGAACTATATGAATTTTGCCAAAGCTTTATTTACAGACTCAAAAAAATTTTTTGAAATTATCTGATCAGATGATGAGAATTGGTAAAGAAATTTAGGCAGAATATTCATTTTAATAATGGCCACCCTTGAAAGAAATGAAAGGTTTAGATGCTTCCATCTGTCCATATCAGACAATATAGAGTTCCATAATTTATTAATATTATTTTGAAAGGAAGATTTATTATTGTGTTCTAAATTGATTCCTAAATATTTTATATTATAAGTAAACTGAAAATGATCGTCTGGAAACAAAAAAGATTTGTGTGCTAAATGATTTAAGGGAAAAATATGAGTTTTGTAGAATTTAAAAGATAGTTGGAAACCAAAGAAAAATAATCAATAGAATTCATTATTTTTCTGTAATCAGATAATGGAGTTTGAAAGTAGATTACTAAATCATCCATAAAAGCAGAGAAATGAATATTAGTATTAAGAATTCTAGGGATGTTATGAAAAGTATTTTGAGTAATAAACAATAGCAAAGGTTCTAAGTAAATGTTGAAAAGAAAAGGGGACAATGGACAACCCTGTCTTGTTCCTTTAGTGATCTTTATCGAGCAGAAAATTGACCATTAATGTATAGTCTAGTAAACATATTCTTGTATAAAACTTTTAAAAATTTATAAAGAATAAGGGAATATTAAAACATAACATAGTTTGAAATAGAAAGTTCCAACATACTCTGTCAAAGGCATTTGATGCATCTATAATCAAAGCATATATAGGGTTTGGATTTTTCTTAATGAGATGAAGTATAGTCTCTAAAGATAGTGTATTATCCCAAGCATGTCTCTGAGACATAAAACCTGATTGATCTGACGAGATAATTGAGGGTAAAATCCGTTTCAATCTGTTAGCCAGAATAGATGACAGAATCTTAATATCCACGTTAATTAAAGAAATGGGTCTATAATTTACTGGGTCAGATTTATCTTTATTATATTTAGAATTAGAATGGTTTTGGATGTGTTCCAATGAATATCTGAGATATCATTAACTCTTATATGATTGTAAACTTTAAATAGAAAGGGAAGAACTACCAATTTGAAAGTTTTGAAAAATTCTGGAGTAAAACCATCAGGTCCCGGAGATTTACCCAATTTAAGATTATCTATTGAATCCGAGATTTCTTGTACCGATATAGGGTAGAAAGTAGTTTTTGCTGATTATCATTAAGTTTAGGGAACTGCAAAGAGTCTAAAAAGAATTTTGAGTGATTATCTTTAACAGAATTAGAAGAACCTGAATATAACTCAGTGTAAAGAGAGGTGAAAAGTTGAATAATCTCTTCATCAGTATTATATAATCTGTTATTATAAGATAAAGATGTAATATTTGGATTTCTGAAGTTAACTTTAATAATTCTCACTAACAATTTAGATGGAACCTGGGCCCACTCTGAATATGAAGCAAGTAGCTTTTGTTCAGCTAAGGAGAGGTTATTTTGGTGAAGCAGAATTAAATCTTTCTGACAATCAAAAATTTGTTTTTCTAAAGTAGCATCATAGTTCAGACTAAGATGATTTTCCAACGAAGAAATTCTTGATTTTAAGAATTCCTCTTTCTTAAAGTATTGTTTTTTGAAAAAAGCAGCTTTACTAATAAATAAACCTCTTAATCTTGCTTTACATGCAGCCCATTGTATGTCATAAGGAATGTCTGATGATTCAAGACTATTCACCATTTCATTTAGGATTTCTGAAGCTTGTTTGCAAATATCTTCATTTGACAATAAGTTATTATTTAATGTCCACTTATTAAACATAGTTTTATTTTTGATATTGGGTTTTATGTTCAATTTTAGTGAAATTCTTGAGTGATCTGAAAAGAATCTGGGTTCTGTAGTAAAGTCCACAATATATTTTGAAATATTTATTTTATTTTTATTTTACATTTGTTGACCGGGCTAGTCTGGCTGGATAACAAGTCCATTTTCAGCAGAGGCCCGAGGAGAAAAGCTCCACTATCTACTAGTACATTTCAAAATCAAAATATATTTTCTCAGGAAAATACATCATTAGAACATTGCAAGGGAGGTATACAAACAGTAAAGTAACAAGTTTCCTCATTATAAAATAAGAAAGATACCATTATTCAAGTTCAACAAATTTACAGAGAAGGTATAATACTTATAGTTTTAATAGAGGTAGGATCAGAAACAGAAGTTGGAGTGGAGAGGTAAGGAGTAGAGGAGTAAGAGAGTAATAAATAAAATAATTTAGTCAGGTGTGCTGCAGGAACAGAGCCAGTGGTTTTGGAAGTATAGTTTAATATTCTGTTTGAAAAGAGGCAATAAATGATTTGATGACAGAATATAATTTAATAGATCCCCTCCGCACTGTTAAAAATCACACTCTGCTTAACTAGAACACTCTATCATAAGAAGTAATACAATTAAAACTGAAAGATATGTAAGATATGTAAGATAACATATAGCTACACCTCTGGAGTTAGATGAGTCACCTGAAGCTATAATCTGAAATTAGAAAGAAGTCTAATCTGGACCACGAATGATAGCACTTAGAATAATAAGTATATATATCATTCTTGTTTATATTTTTAACAGTGCGGAGGGGATCTATTAAATTATATTCTGTCATCAAATCATTTATAGCCAGAGTAGATTGAAGATTATAGGTGACAGTGGAGCGGGAACGATCAATTACAGGGTTTATAACTGCATTCCAGTCACCACCCACTATAATATGATGATCCTTATAGGATGCAAGAATATTGTAAATTTTTAAAATGAACAAATGTTGTGAATTACATGGGCCATATAGATTTAAAATTAATAAGGGTTTGTCCAAACCAGCAATAGAAGTGGTAAATAAGCACCACCTCCCTCATCATCAAATTTCTCATCAATAATATTCCCAATGAATTTTTGTTTAATGATTATAGCTACACCTCTGGAGTTAGATGAGTCACCTGAAGCTATAATCTTTTTGATCCATTTTTTAACTCTTTATTCCAATCAATACATGAAATATGGGTCTCTTGAATAAAACAAATGTTAGCCTGTGATTTAAAGATCATATGAAATAATAGTGACTTTTTCGCTTTATCTTGAATGCCTCTAACATTCCAAGAATCTAAAATTATGTCAACAGGCATATTCTACAAGTATAATCATTATTGATGCTATAAAAGTGAACTCAAGGTGCAAATCCAACACAACATTAAAAAGAAGAAGAAAAAAAATAAAAGAAAAAATAGTCTTTAAGTATTCAAGCAAGTCATCAAATAACATTTGTTGAAAAAAAAAGAAAAAAGTTTTTTTAAGAACCATGAAATGTATAATGATAACCTTTATCCTAACCCTAGTGCCTACCCACCAATCCCCCTGTGATAAAGGAAAAGCAGAAGAACATGAAAAAAACATTGTAATTATAGATAATAATAACCTCAAGTTAGAATACAAATTACTCAAAGGAAGCCTAACATAACATAAAGTCCGAGTAATACTACTAAAAATATATACAAAATTAACTAATTTCAAGATGTCCAACATGCTTAATCCCTACTTCTAATACTAATCTAAAGCTCCTATCCTTAAATTGAAATTTATAGTGATTAAATGTATTTCCTCAAGTATTTCAAGAGAAAGAGAAACAAGTAAATAATAAATAAATCACACTCTGCTTAACTAGAACACTCTATCATAAGAAGTAATACAATTAAAACTGAAAGATATGTAAGATAACATATATAAGTATAACAAAACCAACTGGTAACGTTATAATATAAGTAAATAAGCATAGCATTACTGAACTAAAGATAATAGTCATGCACTATCTACTGAACCTTCTTTAGTACTTTAGTGATAATTTCATTAATCAACATGACCATTAGTATGATAAAAGCACTAATACCTGTAGAATGAGTATTTAGTTATAGTTCAAATAAAGCAAAAACAACTACCAAGCAACCATATCTCAAAATGAAAAACAATTCAGTCTGGAGATGCATCTATTAACTAGATAATAATAGTACAGGAACTATTCAAAATGAAATATTATAAGCTGTAAGGTTTTAACACTAGTTAATATACATGAATAAAGTATAATTATATTATTAAATAGTAACTTAAACAGCATAATATATATTGGACTGAATGTACAACAATGTGCATACATATAATTTTAAATCTACTTTTTGAATATTTTACTAATGACTCTGTTAGGTTATATAGCCATACTATTCTTCTAAGCTATAGATGTAACATAGCAAAACAGCATGAAAAGACAAGGCTTTTAAAGTAAACATTTTGAAAATCTAATTAAAACAGAAACAAGCAAGCTAAATGCAGTAAATCTAAGGGCTTAAATATATACATGTAGATTCAGCTAATAATATTAAAGATAGTTATTTCAAACCTTTCAAATAAGTAAAGGCTTTCTTAAACATAAACTACTAATCATAAATATCACATCCAGTCTCTGAGAAGAGAGAGAGCAGAGAATAGAAAGAACATGAAACTTTCATATGAACAGGTATACTTTGTAACATTTGTCAAATTAAACACTTCAGTATAATATAAAATATTGTATGAAAAAATATTCTGAATAGGAAAATATGTTCATTTCTTTACACATCCTTTAGAATTTTAATATATAAAACTAACCTCTTCATTTGTTTCCAGAAACATTTTCACTCTGCTTTATGAAAGTAGCAGCTTGCTTTGAAGTCATGCAGACACACTAAAAGTCACTGAATATATTATGTGACATGAATCTGTTTAAATTTAAAAGCAACCTTCATTTATGAAGAGAAAACACTTTAAATAATAGCCAGATCTATTAAAAAGTTAGTGCTATTGAATACTTGTTGAAAACAAGCAGACTTGTGTATTTGAAACTGTCCTTCTTTCCTCACAAATGATGACATCACCATCCATCTCAGAGAGACTGTAGTGTGCATGTTCATGCAGAGCATCAGCTGGAACTCTGAGGGAAGATTTTCTTGCTAGAATGTTGAGATGGAATGTTTTTCCCTCCAAAAATCATTTAGCTTACACAGAAGGCTGTAACTCCAAAGCTTGTAGTAAAATTAACATATTATCTATTTACACAGCAAGCATATGTGAGAGAAAGAGAAAAAGTAAATACAGGAATTTAAATGCTTCTATTAATCCACACAAATCTAACAAGCATATATCCTGTCACTGCACACTGTCACACCAAATCCATCATGTGTAAATTACATGACAAGTTCTTAAGGTAATATAATTATGTCACACCAGAATTACAAATCATGTAACACAAATACTGTCATATTAAAGAAAAGAAAAGATCAAACCTTATTGTAGTTCTTAAACAGTAGAATATTAAGATACAGTGTCAGGAAGCTTTTTAAATGTTTTAAGAAAAATGTCTTTTGCATCTTTAGGATCTGAACATACAAATCTTTTGTCATTAGCTGTGAAAGACAAGGTATTAGGATATGCCATTCGAAATCTAATCCCTCTTTTTATCAAGTCAGCACAATAGGGGCTAGTTTTTGTCTATTTAATTTGATCTGTGCAGGAAGATCTTGGGAAAATGATAGTTTGTGAGACTTCCATATGAATTGTTTCTTTGTTTTAGCAGTTTCTAGGATCTGGAAAGTGTCTTGAAAGTTTAGTAACTTAGTATAAATTAACCTTGGTGTGGAAGAATCTTGCTTTGTACGCAGTGCTCTGTGTGCTCTCTACAATTATAGATTTTGAAGAAGCTTCACAATTTAACAGTGTTTCAAAGATATTTTTAGTCACAGATAACAAGTTTTTATTGTCATAAGATTCAGGTAAACCACGAATAATGATGTTATTTCTTCGACTCCTGGCTTCCAGATCCAATATTTTAGCTTGTAAATCTGAAACAGTTTTATCTCTAGATTTAAAGTCACTTTTCAATAAGTCTGTTTTAACCTCCAAAGCTAAGATTTTATTTTCAATAGTAACAATACTATCGTTTATTTGTTTTAAAGATTTACTAAAGTCTGTAAACTGTTCTGAAAAGTTTTGTATAGCACTTTGGATTGGTTTTAATGCTATTTTTAGTTCTTCTAAAAGGAAATTTGAGCCATTTAAATCTTTATTACTTACATTAAAAGTTTCTGTAGGTTGTCTAGATGATTTCAGTCTTTTTGAACGTGAATCTTTTTCAGGAGAGAGCATTGAAGTATATTTGGCCTTTGTAGGCTGAGTCTCCATGGAGTCAGATTTTGTAGCCATGCCCAGAAATGGAATGCAGTTAACAGGATACCAGGAACCAGGAACAGACTGGAGCAGTAGGAGTCCCAGCAGCAGAGAGACCAAGAATGTTCTGAGGTAAAATAAATCCCAGGATAATAATTCCAGAAGAAAAAATAATCCAAATGCGTAGAAAAAGATTTATAAAATCTTTTAGTATAAAAATTTGAGGAAAAAGGTTGATGTAAAGTTGTAAAAAAAACCAAAAGTTAAATAGCTGTGAGGAGCTCAGAGAGTAAGGACTAGACTAGTCGGCAGCCATCTTGGAATTGAGAGTACTTGCATATGTATTTGGTGACACTGTACAGACCATTACTAAATAGCCTCACAAGTCTCGGTCAATACTACCCTTTGGATAATAGTAACATAATACAGTAGGATTGGACACCCTTTGTTAAGGGCCTTATAGTAGTTGATTAAGAGTTGGTTGGTAGCAGTGATAACTACCTTATAGTCTGGGCAGAAGGGGGCATAGCTAGTAAACCTGTGCCAGCCTTTCCCAGGTGTGTGTGTGTGTGTGTTTGTATGTAAATCATATCTCAAAGTGTGTGCATGTGTGTCAGCTACTTGGGCAGGGACATCAAGCACTGGTTGGACAGAGAGGGTGCTGGATGTTTTGTCTTGACCACTCGGCTGAGAACTCAGTCCTATAGCTGTGCCAGTGGGGAGTCGTATTGGTGATCTGAAGAGAGAGATGGAGATACCAGCCCCAGACTGACTATGATCTCTGTGTGCTCTTAAGGGAAATTGCAATTTACTGTGTGTGCACTTGTCATCCTCTCATCGTGTATGTCCCTCACTGTTTCCAGTGGTGAGGAGTGAGTCTGTTTGATTACTGGGCCAGTACAGGGGCGTCACATATTAATTGGTTGGCAGTGATGGGATATCCACATCACATATTAATTAGTGGACAGGGGTGGGATATCCACATCAGATATTAATTGGCTTGTAGTGGTGTGGATATTGAATTCCTGTAGCTTGTGTACAGTGGTCACTGAAGGTATTTGTACTCTCAATCAGCCACGCAGTGAACATGCATAGTTTCATATCACAATTACTCTATTTCTTTTTGGTATCTTAGTTAGTGATGGAGAGCAGACAAACATGTCAGCAGAGGAATATGGCAAGCTGACAAAGAGCCAGTTGGCTGAGATGTGCCAGGCTAAAAGACTGGTGCATGGAAACCTGACTAAGGCAGGAATGATTGCAGCTTTAGTCACAGCTGCATCACAGGATAGCAAGCAGGAGGACAATCAGACTGGCCTTGGAGATGTACAACTCTCAAAAAATGGACAGTTCAACCTTTTCACAGAGGACTTAAAAATTAGTCTAGAGTTAAAGAGACTTGAGCTGTAGGCCAAGTGTTTGAAAATAGAAGCAACAGCGAGACTGAGATGTCTAGAGACTAAGAAAAATGAGAAACTACAATGTCTGAAGGCTGAGGAAAATGAGAAACTGTGATGCCTGGAAGCTGAGGAGAATAAGAGGCAGAGGCAACATGAAAAGCAGATGCTGACTCTTCGCCAGAGTCATGGAGGTAATGGGGAAGGAAGTAACCAAACCCCAGAAGCAAAAAAGGTCAGTACATTTTTTCCACAATTTACAGAGGGAGATCATTTTGATAGTTTCATTCATATGCTTGAGAGGGTATGTAAACAATATGATGTTGACCAATGGCTCTGGGTACAGTTCCTGACCCCTTACTCCATGGTAAAGCTGTAACTGCAATTTCTAAACTGTCTGATACTGATTGCTTAAATTATAATACAGTCAAAACATTTTGTGAGCATAGTCGCAAGGCAGATGAAAGTGTGTGTGAATATGTTGCTGTACTAAGCACTTATTTTCATAGGTGGGTGAGTGGATGTCAGGTCACCACCACTTTTGAAGGACTGGCAGACCTTTTGGTGAGGGAACAAGCCCTTAGCACTTTGTCTGAGGACATTAGGAACTATTTAGCTGATAAACAATGCGGTACTACATTTGAGTTGGGGAAGAAGGGAGACCTATACCTAGCAAGTAGGGCATCACTGCACAGGAAAGTGACACCCAGTGCTGCTGATGGGTCTAAGGGAACCTATGGTGGGCAGACCAGACTGCCCCAGCAGAGTTCGCCAGTAGAAGGGGAAGCCACTAGTCCAGGTACACATCCAGGACATTAAATGTTTTAAATGCAACCAGTGGGGCCATGTAGCATATAGATTTCCACAGAGGCAAGGTGGGGAAGAAAAGGTGGGAGAGCCAGTAAGTGGGAATGACAAAATGCCAGCAGTAAGTTGTCTCAAGACAACAAGGGTATCAAAGTACCACAAGAGGTTATATCCTATCTTAGTGAGTGGGGAAAAGGGCCATTGCTAAGAGAGACACAACCTCTGACCTAACCATTGTGAAGCCTACAATGGTTAAAAAGGAGCACTACTTGCCTGGGCAGTCTACTCTAGTCAGAGCTTTAGGGGGGACCCTTTCCAAATACCTTTGGCTAGGGTTCACCTTGACTGGGAGGGTGGAAAAGGAAGCAAGCAAGTAGGTGTGTTTGAGGATATCCCTGCATATGTCCTGATAGGGGACGATTTTGATATTGCAGTACACTGTGTGCATGCAGTTACATGCAGTCAGGCTTGGAGACAAGCATGTGGGTCTGGTAGCCTGGGGGAGACCCAGAAAGACCACACACTTGCAGCCAGGACTGATGAGGTCATTACTTCGGGGAGGGAGCTACCCTGTAGCAGTGAAACTGAAGGTGAGCCACAGCTGCTTGTGGATAATGTTCCCTTGAACAGAGTGACTGCAAGGGCAGAGGTGAGTAGTAGTAATACCCAGGCTGACAGTGAGGCACTGCTGTCAGAGGATGTCAGACTTCCTATGGAAGGGGAGCTGAGAAGGAGGGAGTCTATATTCAATTCTTGAAAGCCGACAATGTTGAATCTGAAACTGTCGACACGAGAATAGAGAAACTGCAGAACATCGAACAAGTAAACGGAAATCTTCATAAGGGGAGATTTCCATTTACTTCAATGTAGTGCGGTCTCGGAGTTGGTATATTTAAGTAGTGGGGGGTTTGGGGTGGTGCAGCCCACCACGTGGGGGGTGCAGGGGGGTTGCCTCCCTGTCTAAACTGTTTAGTTTTTTTGTTGTTTTTTTTTTTTTGTAAACATTCAGTGTTTTAACAGTTTGATCACTAAAGGTCAACCTTTAGTTATTCGAACTATTAAATATAAATATTCGATTTTCTAATATAAACCTTGGAAGGATTATTAAGAGAGAGTTGAGACAAGCTCAGCTCTCAGATCCGATTTTTGATATTCGATTTTCTAATATAGACCTTGGAAGGATTATTAAGAGAGAGTTGAGACAAGCTCAGCTCTCAGTCCCTACATTACAAGGCCTGAGGGAGGTATCTAGTGAGGCACCTGATTCTCAAGGGAAGGGGGAATCTGTATACTGAGACAAAGGGTTACTGTATAGAGACTGGACCCCTGAAGGAGGGCTAGAGGGTAAGAGAATACAGCAGTTGGTAGTGCCCAGTGCCTACCATCTGGCACTTCTAGCCATAGCCCATTATATTCCCTTTGCAGGTCATATGGGCATAAAACATACAAAGAGATATATTATACAGAACTTTTATTGGCCTGGGATTTCCAGACATATATCAGGGTACTGCAGGAGCTGTGAGCAGTGCCAAAAAGTAGGCAAGGCAGGAGACAAGATGAAAGCTCCTTTGATGCCTTTGCCTATGATTGAGGAGCAATTTCAGAGGGTAGCTATGGATATTGTGGGGCCTCTGAGTATCTCAGATTCCACAGGGAAAAAGTATATCCTAGTGGTAGTAGATTATGCTGCCAGATACCCTGAGATGGTGGTTCTGTCCTCCACTGAGGCAGAAAAGGTGGCAGATGCTTTGTTAGAGATTTTCAGCAGGGTAGGTTTTCCAAAAGAAATACTGACTGACGGGTGCTAATTTCATATCAGACTTGCTGGCTTGTGTGTGGAAGCACCATGGGGTGAAGCACCTAAAGAACACCCCCTACCATCCTCAGACTAATGATCTTGTTGAGAGGTTAAACTCTATACTCAAGATGATGCTACAGGCATTTGCAGACCAATTTAAGAGGAGTGGAACAAATATTTGCCCCATCTGTTATTTGCTTACAGAGAAGGTTCCCCAGGAATCCACAGGTTTTTCACCCTTTGAATGGCTGTATGAGGATAGGGTGAGTGGACCTCTAGATTTGATTTGAGATGAGTTAGGGGGTGAGTGTAAATCTCACAAGAAGTCTGTTGTGGCACATGTCCTAAGCCTCAGGACAAGGCTCAGGGAACACAGGGCTTGGCCCAGGAGAACCTGACAGAAGCACAACAGCAGGAAAAGGTCTGGTATGACAGGAATGCTTGAGCTAGGGAGTATGCTGTAAGGCAGCAGATAATGGTTCTCATTCCTGTCAGATGCAACAACTGCAGGCAGCCTGGGAGAGACCCTGCAAGGTAGTAAGGAAGGTCAGTGATGTTAACTACATGGTAGAACTGCCAGACAGGAGGCAGGGGCACAGATTGTACCATGTTAATATGATGAAACCTTACCATGATAGTGAGGCCCTTGTGCTGAGTATTTGCAGTGGATGGCAGGAGGAGTCTGAGGGGGATCTGGTGACTGATCACCTCAGTGAGGCTCGGACTGACACCTCAGTGTTAGGGGTAGCAATGTCCCAGCAGCTATCCCCCTACCTGGGTTCGAGAAATCTGAGCAGTGTTACAGGAGTTTGGGGGCATGTTCATTGTGAAATCAGGGTGCACCCACCTGGTGCAGCACCATGTGGTTACAGGACCCCAAAGGCCTTTTAAGCAGGCCCCTTATGGTGCCTGAGAGAGTCAAACAGAGTCCGAGGGAGGAGATGCAGGAAATGTTGGAACTAGGGGTAATTCAGGAGTCTAGCAGTCCCTGGGCCTCCCCAGTGGTGCTGGTACCAAAAAAGGATGGCAGCACCAGGTTCTGTGTGGACTATAGGAAGCTAAATATTCACACATAGTCAGATGCTTACCCCATGCTTAGGACAGATGAAGCCCTAGAGCAGCTGGTTGGGGCTAATTATCTTACCACTATTGATCTTACCATGGGTTACTGGCACATGCCATTGACTCCTAGTGCTAAAGAGGGGTTAGCCTTTGTCACTCCTTTTGGATTGTATGAGTTCACAAAGATGCCCTTTGGGATGAAAAATGCCCCAGTGACTTTCCAGAGGCTGGTAGATCATATCCTAGCAGGAGCAGGAGATTTTGCCCTTGCTTACCTAGATGATATTGCAATTTACAGCTATTCCTGGCAAGACCACCTTCAGCATGGCAGAGAGGTGCTGGTCAGACTACAGAGGGCAGGGTTGACCATTAATCCCTGCAAATGTCACATGGGTATGGCAGAGGTCTCCTACTTGCAACATAGAGTGGAAAGTGGTAAGATCAGGTTAGAACCTGCTAAAGTGGAAGCCATTCAGGCATGTCCTGTCCCTGTTACCAAAAAGCAGGAGAGGGAATTCTTAGGGACAGCAGGGTACTACAGAAAGTTTGTCCCCAATTATAGTACCATAACTGCTCCCTTCACAGACCTGACAAGGAAAGACAGGACAGATAAGGTAGTGCTGGACCCTAGCATGTGATGAGGGCATTCCAGAAGCTTAAAGGAGCTTTGGGAGGACCTCCTGTGTTAGCCAGTCCAGTTTACCAGATTACAGCAAAGAATTTTGTGTGCAGGTGGATGCTTCCAACCATGGGGTGGGGGCTGTACCCAGCCAGGTTTTCTCAGAGGTAGAACAGCACCCAGTGGTATATCTCAGTCATAAGCCCCAACCCATTGAGGAATGCTATGCTGCTGTAGAAAATGAATGCCTAGCCATAGTGTGGGCACTGCAGAAACTTCAGCCGTATCTGAATGGAAGGAAATTCACTGTAGCTACGGACCATAGTCCCTTAACATTGCTACATTGAGCCAGCTAGCAAAATGCTAAGTTACTAAGGTGGAGCCTAGGTTTGCAAGCATATGATATGCATCTATATCATAACATCGCAGACACAAAATGTTGAACGCTCACAATAGTGAAAATGCTGCAACTCAAATTCGGTATTGTGGGGGGCTGCATCTCACCCCCCCGCTAAATATATATTCCAACTCCATGATTGCACTACAGTGAGGAAAGGGCAAATATCCCAATCTTCACTGTACTGCGATCTCAAAAACGGACCCTCGACATTTTGGCACTTTCGCTGTTCTGCCGTTTGACATTTTTATTTTTTGATAACATGATATAGATCCTATGATATGACAGTGCAGCACCACAGTGGGGATAGCAATGCCAATGCAGATGGGATCTCAAGACAGGGAATGGGGTAAGGTATTCCCAGATAGGCTTAGCCCTCTCAAACAATGTTTCTCAAGGGTCACTTGAAAAACTAGCTTGAGATTTTGGGGGTGGGGGGCTGTGAGAAATGTGACACTGCCAGCCCAGCTATCTGGAATTCTATGTCATTTGTGAATACTGATATTTATACAGAACTGTATGTTATGTACTGAGCTTCAAGAATGTAACCACAGTATACCCTGCTGGAACATAGAAGATTAACTTACAAAACTTCAAGAAAATAAGTTGGAATTAAGTGCTTTACAATGTGCTATAAAAGTTAGTTTAAATGCAGCAAGGAGTCATGATGCCTAGAGTTAGAAGTTTTTTCTATTGTCTTTAAGAGAATAGTTACTAGGTTTAAAATTTAAAAAGTGTTTTATTGCTTTATGACTTCCTAGCAGCTGCACAGTTCTGAGATATATATATTTTTAACACAGAGATGTTACAATTCTGTTACATTTCTTTTTAGCCTGGGAACTAAAGTCAGGTGGCAACAAGTGATGTCATCCAGGCTAACTCAGCAGTAATGTTTGATATTAATTTAAGAAATCTCTCAGAGAGAGAGGTTGTACATTTTATATTTTGTCTTGGATATGAAAACATTCACTCATCATCATCATCTGCACTTGCCTGTCTGCAAGTAAGATTCAGGGCATAGTATCTCTCTTAGATATAGACAGGAATATAGTAAACATTAGTTTAGATGTCTTCTGTATTTATTTGACATTGTCCTGCAATGTTGTTTTAAAATATTTCCTGTGATTTTGAACTCTGAAGTCACTGTGTCAGTTACTGAGTATTGTCTTATTCTTTTATTATTTATTATTAAATATATTTAAACCTGTTTTTGTGGCTGATATTTGTGAGACATATTTAAGCTCTGAGAGTACTTGTCATACCTCTCAATCTCTTAGAGCAAGAAATCTGGACAAAGCCATGAATAAAAGTGGGACAAAGACCCAAAAATAGAGACAATGTTTAAATTTAAATATTGCTATTACAAACTCAGAAAGCTGATTAGAATAACAGGTTCTGCATTAGCATGAATTTTGAAGGGTATGAAGTCTTAAACTCAAATGTCTGTCATTATTTTCTAACTTCATTCTTTAATTATTTGCCACTAATTTGCCAGAAAAACCACAATTTTATGAAAAAAGGACCAAAAATATGAGGCAAAATTCTGGACATTCTGCAAAAATCTGTACAGTTTAGAGGTAAAGTACTTGCATATGTATTTGGTGACACTGTACAGGCCACTCCTAAATAGCCTTGCAAGTCTTGGTCAAAACTACCATTTGAATAATAGTAACATAACACAGTAGGATCTGACACCCTTTGTTAAGGGCCTTATAGTAGCTGATAAAGAGTTGGTTGGTGGCAGTGATAACTACCTCATAGTCTGGGCAGGCTAGTAAACCTGTGCCAGCCTCTCCCAGGTGTGTGTGCGTGTTTGTATATAAATCAAATCTCAAAGTGTGTGTGTGTGTGTATGTCAGCTACTTGGGAAGGACATGAAGTACTGGTTGGATAGAGAGGGTACTGGAGGTTTTGGCTTGGCCACTCAGCTGAGATCTCAGTCCAATAGCTGAGCCAGTAGGGAGTCTTACTGGGGATCTGGAGAGAGGGAGATACCAGCCCCAGACTGACTGTGATCTCTGTGTGCTCTTAAGGGAAATTACACTCTGTGTGTGTGTACTTGTTATACTCCCATTGTGTACATCTCTCACTGTTGCCAGTGGTGAGGATTGAGGCTCCTTGATTACTAAGACAGTACAAAGGAGTCACAATACCAACTCTGAGATCACACTACAGTTGGAAAGGGGAAATTCCCCTGATCCCCACTACTGCAATATTTTACACATTTAAAAAGCCAGAATGTGCGAGCTACAGATTTTCAATCACACATACTGGCTTTTTGTTTTTTCCTCAAAGAAATTAACTTCTACTAAATGTATGTAAACCATATATAATATATGTCTGTATCTATCCATATCTATCTATCTATCTATCTATATATATATATATATATATATATATATATATATATATATATATATATATATATATATATATATATATATATATACACACACACACTGTGATTTTTTTGTCCTGTGCATCATTTTGCTATGCTGTTAGTCATTTCTCCTTCTCACTGTATTTATCTATTGTATAACTTTATTACTTACATTATTGTACACAACAATGTCTTTTATTGTATTCATGTTTTTGTAATACTCTCATTAGTGTAATCCATTTGAACTATCAAAGCCTGTTGGCTCTGGCCATGGCTGAAAAGTTGGCTCACTGCTAATACTCTACTTCACAACTCAGGATCCAGTATTCACTCCTGATTCCTCACTCTGTGTGGCGTTCGCATGTGTCTGAAAAAGTTTTTTCCAAGTACTTTAGTTCATGCCATTGCCTGAAAAATGTACTGGTTAATTGTCTTCTCTAAACTGGCCATATGTTTTGCTTTTATCCTTGCCTTCATAGCCTAGATCATGACTGAATGTTTACCCAATTAACAAATGAATACATTAAAAATAAAATTTTGATAAGCCCACTCATCTGATTAACAAATGCAAAATAAATCCATAAATACATCTGTAAGTAAATAAATAAAAAAGTATAGAAAGATAATAGGAGAAAGACATGCGCAAATCAAAAACCTGACACTTTACATACATGGCACACATAACACCAACAAAACGGAATCCCGACTTACCTCCATTCAACAAAACAAAAATAGGAAACACAAACACAAACACCATTGTAAAAGCAAACTAACACATTCCAATCCAAACTACCTACATGACCTCACACAGACTCCAACCAACAACCAATAAACCCAAACCCTTAAAAATTTACACTGAATACTCATGACGGTCTCTATAGCATCAACATGAATATTCATAATAAACACTTAAATTAAACAAACCTAACTATGTAGCTTACACTATAACATTTTTGCTGGGGGGATATGCCCCCCTGCACCCCGCCGTGGGGGGGCTGTGCCCCCCAAACCCCCTTCTAATTAAAGCTAACAACTCCAGGATTGCACTACAATGTGCACATGAACAAATTGTGCTTGGACCGTCAGACATTCAGATGTTCAGTCTTCTGAATGTTGGTATTGTGAAGTTTTGCTTATGTGAAACGTCCTGTTTCTGGTCTCAGTGTCATGAATTTAAATTTAAATCTATTGAGATTTCAGTTATCTCAAGTAGACCTATATATATATATATATATATATATATATATATATATATATATATATATATATATATATATATATATATCTTTGAGTTTATAATGAATAATTGCCAGTGAGTTTGATCAAAACACAAAACATTGAACAAATTCATTGATGATTACCATTAATTGCCACTAAAATCATCACAAAAAGTAAGGTCACATTTTTGATTATGGAAAGTAAAACAAAAAACAGCTTTTTACGTGGAGGCTTCCCTCACCTCCTTCCCATGTGAGGTCTCTGCCCCCATATCCTCGGACATTAAATATACTAACTCCAAAATTTCATAAACTTGAAAAAAGGGCAAACACTCTTGAAATATATAACAGTTGATATAATAAACTTTGTTACATAATTCAACAAACTATACCAGCGATCGAAACACCACATTTTCACTACACAATAAAATACTTGCAGCGATAATGTATAGCACACATATCTCCCTTTCAATCTATACATATATAGGCTATCAACATGGGCTTATGGCAAACATGCTTCTTCAAGACCAATAGACCATAGAGTTATAAGTGAACCTGTGAATCCTTAACTCAATCTTTTTTTATAACTTGGCTTTAACTGCCTCTCCAGATTTCATCACTCATGGTATGTTCATGTGTTAGGTCATGAATTTGGTATGATCATGAGTACCAGTTTGTTCACAAATCTGGGTATATGTTAGACTGCCAATGATGCATTTCCTGTCTGTTGGAGGACAAGCTTATATTTTACAAGGATTATGCCCTGTACTAATCAAAAGTCACCCATAAGAAACAAGCCTTACTTCTCAGGGAGACATCCTCTGTACCCAACTATCTCACTATACTCTTTAAGAAAAATGAGTGGTTGAGCAGCTTAGCTTGTCTTACAATCCAGAGGGTGCTTTCAACACATGATTGTGATTCACTACTTGGTTCTTTTCATATTATCTTGCTGCCATCATGTCTAGTTTTGAGAATACAGCAGTCTTTGTGGAGACTGATGACTGAATAATTTTAGGTAGAGGTCTGAGACTCATATATCAGATTACTCCAAATTCAGTTAATAACTGTCAAGTATGTGTCAGGCAATGGGCAATTTGATATTTGTCTAACCAAGATTGTCGTATTTTGCCTGGACATAGTGATCCTTAGTCTGTATGGAATTATCTGCTCCTCTTTAGAATCAGGTGTTTTTCTTTCCCATTAACCTTCCCTTGACCCTAATGACCTTAATAACTACCATCCCTCTCCAGTCTTCTTTTCATTCACAGCTGTGCAAAAATGGTTTATGCATACCTTAATATAATTATAATCCTTTCTAGTTTTATTTTCAGATCAGTCAGAGTATTGAGACAGTCATGACTAGGCTTTCAGTGATATACTCATAGTATGAGAACAATACATCAACAGTTTTGTTGTGTTTGGGCCTTTGTTGATCATACAGTGGCATTCAACACTATTCCTCTTAACTATCCAGAATTTTGCAGAATGGTCAGATTTCACCTTGCATTTTTGGTTTGTGCCTCATACAGTTTGTGGTTTTCTGGTAAATAGAAGATTGAAGTCACTATAAAATGGCAAATATTGAAGTTTCATACTTCATATTATTAAGAACAAAATGCTTATTAATGCATCAGTGCTATCTCCTCTTACACTCAGTCACTATCTTTCTTTATAGAACAGAGCCTGCAGTCACTACATGTGACTTCAATATTGCACGAGCTCTGCCACAAGGCCCCACACCTTCAAGTTTACTAAGAATTGTGTCAGTGTTTAATAGCCTGTGAACACTACATCGGACCTCAGTACTGCAGGATCTCTGCCACAAGGCCCTACACCTTCAAGTTTACTGAGAATTGTGTCAGCATTTAATAGTCTGCATTAACACACCTAATATCGATATTGCAGGAGCTCTGCCCCAAGACCCTGCACATTGTTTCAGTGTTTAATAGCCTGTGGTCACTACATCTGACCTTGATATTGCAGGAGCTCTGAAACAAGGCCCTACACCTTCAAGTTTACTGAGAATTGTGTCAGTGTTTAATAGCCTGTGGTCACTACATCTGATCTCGATTTTGCAGGAGCTCTGCCACAAGACCCTACACCTTCAAATTTATTGAGAATTGTGTCAGTGTTTAATAGCCTGCAGTCACTACATCTGACCCTGATATTGCAGGATCTCTGCCACAAGGCCCTACGCCTTCAAGTTTACTGAGAATTGTGTCAGTGTTTAATGTAAGTATATTTATCATGAAGACTCTTGCTGCATATTACCTTTAATCTGTGAAATACATGCCTGCTGTGTGATTGAATGTCTCTGTGAAATAGTCCTTGTACTCTAAGGACCTCTACCTAAGTTGGCCGCTGTCTCTTTTTGCTTGACCAGTAGACTCAACTGCATATGCCACTTATTTCATCCCAGGAAATGACAGACAAAAGCTAGTTCAGTAAAATTTTACCATAACCACAGATGTCCCTCTCTTCTATGTTGCAGTATTCTTTACATATGGGTTTGTATTCCGCTATGGTTTGTTTCTGGTTTGTATACAAAATCTTCAAGCTACTGCCTGTACTTGGGATGTTGCACATAGGTTTCTAGAACATCAGCCATAAAATGGATGTCCACCCATACAATCCTCAGAGTAAGGTAGACACATGAGGGAAAACTCCAGAGGGAGACCCAGAAGACAGTCATCCAAATAACGAGCAAGATATGAAGGGAAGGTGGGTGGGATAGAATACTGCAACATAGAAGAGAAGGAAATCTATGGTTATGACAAGATTTTACACAGCTATTCTATGTCCTTCTATTCAATGTTGCATTATTCTTTACATATACGAGAGTGCAAAATCTGAAAGGGAACCCAGGGAGGGGAAAGGAACAGGGTGATATAAAGTAGAAACATTTTCCACAAATCCATGAAGGATTGCTCTGGCAAACCCTACTCTGGCCCTAGAAATATAACCCAACTTGTAATGCTTTGTAAAGGTATGAACAGAAGACCAAGTGGCAGCTTCTAAAATTGATTGAGTATCCAAACCCCTGAAGAAAGCCCCTGAGGATGCCACAGATCTAGTGGAATGGGCTTTAACAGAAGAGGATAAGGATTTCCCATGAAAATGATAGCAAAACACAGTGGCCTTAGAAATCCATGAATAGATAGTTTGTTTAGAAACCAGGCAAACCCAGAGCCCTGGGATGGAAGGACACAAATAATCAATCAGATTTCTTGATAGACTAAGTTTTGTCAATACAGAATCTAAGCTGTCTATGCACATCTAGTGAATGCAAAATTCTCTCATTAGAAGATTGTGGAGATGAGGACAAAAGTAACCAATTAGATAGCTTGATTTAAGGAAAGATCATTAACCACTTTAGGCATAAAGGATGGATTGGTTCTCAAAGAAACTCTGATCTTATGGAAAACTAGGAATGGTGGTGACGCCATTAATGCCTGGATATCAGAAACCCTTCTGGCAGAGGTAATAGCTAACAGAAATACTGTTTTCAAAGTACAAAACTTTAGAGAAGCAGAGGCAGTTGGTTCAAAAGGGGCCTGAGTCAACTTCTCCAGTCAAAATTAAGATCCCAAGGAGGGGGAACTAGTTTCCTGGGAGGACTCATGTGTAGGATGCCTTATAAGCCTGGAAACCAATGGAGAAGAAAAGGGCAGGCAAGCAGACAAGGCCCTTAATAGAAGAATAAGAAAGACCACTGTCAAGTAACTCAGACAGGAACGATAACACCAGAGGAATATCTGACAAAAGGGGGTCCTTTTTGGGCACCAGATAGAAAATCTTGTCCACTTTGAAATGTAAGAATTCCTAGTATTGGGTTTCCTGGCCTCCTGCAAAACCCAAAGCATGTCTTTAGAAAAAAGGTGCCTAAAAGCAATCAAAAGTTTATCACCCATAAGGTCAAGTGAAGAGTTGCCAGCTGTGGGGTGAATTAGAAATCACTTGCCCTGAGTGAGTAGGTCCATCCAGTGAGGTAACTTGTAGTGATGGCCCTTGGTTAAATACAGAAGACAAGGGAACCAAAGCTGTCTTGGTCAAAGGAGAGTCACTAAGAAGATTTTTGGTTTCAACAGGACTTTCTGAATTAAGGGAAAGGGGGATGCATAAAGAAACATCCTCTTCCATGAGAATGATAAGGCATCCACCTTCCAAGCTTGAGGATGAGGGACTCTTCACAGAAAAGAGGAAGTTGTCTGTTCTGAGGGGAGACAAATAGATCCATCTGTGGAGTATCCCACTAGTGAACTAGATCCAGGAACACATCCCTGTGAAGCATCCACTCATGGGATTGTGTCATGGATCTGCTTAATGAATCTGCCACTGAGTTCTGAGCTGGAGGAAGGAACACTGCATGCAGTGAGACTTTACACTGAATAGCCAACTCCCATGCCTTGATGGCTAAGCAACAAAGAAGATAAGATTTTGTGCCCCCTGCTTGTTTATGTACCAAAGGACCATAGTCTTGTCTGTGAGGATCTTGAGGGGTCTGTAAGGCTAGAATCAGCACCCACATTTCCCTGATATTTATGTGTTCTTTCCTCTGAGAAGGGGACCAAAGTTGCTGAACTTTTGTGGAAGCAAAGGTTGCTCCCCATCCTATGTCTGAGGCATCTGCAAAAAGTTCCTGTACTGGTTGAGGAATTTAAAGGGGTAACCCAGGATTCAGACTGACTTGCTGCATCCACCAACCTAGTTCTGCATTCAAACAGGGAAGAAGATGAATGGTAGTCTCCAAGGGATGAGCATGCTGGGACCAGACTGTTTTCAAAAAACACTGGAACTTCCTCATGTAAAGTTTTGCAAAAGACAACATGGGAATTGTAGAGACCATGAACCCAAGAAGTTTCAGGAACTCCATTGCGGTGATGGAGGAAAGAGTTATAAGTGATTCCATGAAAGCTATGAGAGATACAGCTTTCTCTGAAGGAGGAAATACCATCACCAAGTCTGTCCTGAACCTGCACCTCAGAAAAATTAGATCCTGACTGGGTAATAGAGCAGATTTTTTTGTAATTTATTGTGAATCCCAAGCCTTGCAGAAAAGGAATAGCAAGATTTAGATTTTGAAGGAGAAGACCAGAACTACTGGCCAGAAAAAGCAGGTTGTCCAGGTAAAGGTGTAGTTGAAGACCCTTTAATCTTAGGACAACAATGGCTGTGGCTAGACACTTTGTGAAGACCCTTGGAGCAGTGGAAAGACCAAAAGGCAAGGCAAAGAACTGAACATGCCAAGAACCCACCGAGAAATGTAAGAACTTCCTAATGTGAGGGTGAATAGGAATATGCAGATAAACATCCTTGAGATCCAGTGAAGCTAAGAATGCTTGAGGAGGAACCAGGGAGAGAAGAGACTGTAGGGATAGCATCCTGAAAGAATGCACCACCAGGAGGGTATTCAACTTTTAGAGGTCCAAAATGAGTCTTCGAGGACCATCTTTTCTTGGAACCAAGAACAGCTTGGAATAAAATCCCCTTCCTTGCTGACTTAAAGGGACAGGTTGAATGGTGCCCTGGAGAGAAAGCTGAGTTAGCAGCTGAGGAAACAGATGCATTTGATCTGAGGGAGGTTGAAAAGGGGAAAGAGACTTCTAAGTTATGAAGTGACCATTCTAAATAATGGATATCACCCAAGAATCTTGAGTGATCTCCTTCCAGTATGAAAGGGAAAGAGAAAGATGGAGAGACTGAGGAGTATTACTTGGAAGTTGGGGCTGGATGTCACATAGATCCTTGTCTGGACATAAATGGCTGCTGGGGAGATGGGGCAGAAGTCACAGTTTTAGGTTGAGGGGGTCTCCTAGCAGATCTGCATGCCCTAGAACCAGAGGGAGCAGAAGAAGAAGTAGACTTAGAGGGTTTCCTAATAAAAGGAGTTTTAGCAGGGAAGTTCCTATGAAATTTAGGAACTGGAGAAACTAGCAGGTGCTTTAAATTCTGCAGCTCCTTACCTTTTTCCTTCAGAGTTTTAAAAAGTTCCGCAGCAGCCTTACCAAAAAGAGCAGAATTGTCCAAGGCAGCATCCAGCAATTTTGCCTTGATGTCATCATGGAGTGCCTGTAAATGCAGCCAAGAGTATCTCCTAAGAACAAACGCAGAAGCTGGGAGGAAGCTTCTACAGCATCATTAATTGCATTTAATGGAATGCCTAGTGACCTGTGAAGATGCAGCCAAGACAGAAAGAGGTAAGGACTTAGCTTCTGAGTCAGAGAGCTGAGACAGGGCCTGAAATACTTGGGAGAGCAAAGCTAGAGAATGCCTAGACATGTGAGTCTGGTACTTAATGGCTCCAATTGCCAGGGTGGAAGAGGTGTAAACCTTCTTTCCTAACTTATAAAATTTTACTTTCTTTCTCTGAGAGAAGACATTTTGTAGAAGGAACATCCCTGGAGGATTTATCTGAGGTGACAGAAACCACAGCAGGATCAGCCAAAGGACACTTAAAAAGAAATTTGCAGTCCTCAGGGACCTTATAAAATGGTCAGGTCTTTTAGGAGCTGGTGCATGTGAAACTGGGGTCTTGGATAATGATGCAAAGGCATCCAGGAAAGCAGGAAGCACTGGAGAGACAGCTGCAGGTGCAGGGGCCCCACCTGACATAAGTCATAATATCTCTTTTGTTCCTCTGAAATTTGGGAAGAATCCCACTTAAAGAATTCTCTCATTTATTAACTGTCTCTTCAAAAGAGAGTTCTTCCATTGGTGAATCTCCCCCACTAGACTCTTCCGCTGGAGAAGCATATTCCAAGGGGGAAGGAATCTGAGTGGAGTAAACTAAAGTGTCTTCATCTGAGAAAGACCTCTCTACATCAGAGTTCTGGGCAGGAAGAGCAGAGATAGACTCCTGGGAACCCAATAGCACCACAGGGGAAGAGGAGAAGGCAGTCCCAAAAATAAAAGAAGCCAAAGTCATAGGCCTGAGGGCTATCAAGGCCTTAACAAGACCTTGCAAGAAAGCATTCCAGTCCGATGTAAGAGTACTAGGTACATTGGAATGCTTAGTTTTTTGTTTCTTCTTGGCAGGTTTTTCCTAGGACAGGAGCAAGGCCAGGCATAGGCCTAATGCTCAGAGCTTCTTTTTGCAAGGGAATTGGACCATTTCCCGAGTACTCCGAAATAAGTAGCCATGGTTCCCCCAAATCATCTGAACTGGATGTCTGCATAACCTCAGATGTGCTCAGATCCCCTGCGGTTCCAACCACAGAGACAAGACCCTACCTCCGACCATACCACAGTGTTTTCATCAACCTCAAGGGGTACTTCGGAGAGAGAAGGCGCAGCCAAAGTTGACTCAGGCCTAGCTTTTCCTACCTTCCTCTTCAAGGACAGCTCGGAGGATTTCGCAGAACCCTCCATCAATTTCTTAGCCAAATGCTTAAGCCTCAGGTTTTCTAGATATAGGTTTAAGGCAGACAGCTGACTATGTAAAGTCCTAGGGATGAAGGCCTGACAGATAGAGCAGGACTGATGATTATGGGTAGGCCCTAAGCAAAACAAACAGAGCTTGTGACTATCCTTATGTGGAATTTGCCTTCCACACCTACACTTGCCCTTTCTGGATGACATGAACAATAACAAAAGGCAGAAGCAACCAAATAAATCTCCAATGGGGTACTTATCTGAAGCTGAAGAACAAAATGCAGTTTACAATGGCAGACTGAATGCACGAGTCAACCTTTCCGAATGGCGGTGAAAAAGTTCTGAGGGTTGTACATGCAGGCGTCCCTTTTATGGCTAACATTCTAGGACCCTAAATGCAACATCCCACGTACAGGCAGTAGCTTGAAGCTTTTGTATACAGGCCGGACGTCAGACTGAGTAGTGGAATTCTACCCATATGTAAAGAATACTGCAACACTGAATTGAAGGACATCCTGTTTTACTTGCATCTCTTTATTAATTGATTTGTTCTGGCTATAAAGTGATTAATCTCAGTTGTAAATTGACCTGAGTGTGGAATTGTTACTTAGTAGAATGCATTGCTAAATATCCCCTCAGTGTTTTCTCCTCTTACATTCAGTCACTATCTTCCTTCATAGAGCTGGTGTGTGTCATATGTTATTATGTTTCTATTTGTTCTAAGACTGTGTAAAAGAGTGAAAAGACTTTGCAGAATGTGATATTTGTAGTAACACTTTCATTCAGACTGGCTAAGCTGTATGTATGCTGAGCTGTTTCCCCTTTAACACATATGTATATAAAGTGAGCTGCTGGTGTTCTGGCGTGTGTGTGTGTGTGTGTGTGTGTGTGTGTGTGTGTGTGTGTGTGTGTGTGTGTGTGTGTGTGTGTGTGTGTGTGTGTGTGTGTGTGTGTGTGTGTGTGTGTGTGTGTATATATATATATATATATATATATATATATATATATATATATATATATACACACACACACACACACACTACACTGTTTTAACATATTGGTTCATCACGTGAATGTTTTCTAAGTGGTGGTGTTACATTGTGCATATCAGTGTAGTGCCATGTTCTTTTAATTTGCTCGATAAAGCTGTCTATTTATAGTGCATTACTGTGGTTCTTTATCAGCTGCGGTGGTGGTGCTGCAGTAGCGTTGTCACCTCATAGTAAGACGTTGTTCCATTCGATTCTCAGCTTGAGCGTCTTCTGTGTGGAGGCATACGTGAATGGGGCGTGCCTTTGTTGAAGGTTGTGCATCAGGGCTGGTATCCCGGTATGTAAAAATCCACTACCAATCATTACTGGACTGGAGTTCCGCTGTGGTGACACCTAACCAGGAAAAGCCGAAAGACACAAACACAAACAAACTGTGGTTCTTTATCAGTATACCTCCTGTTAAAACTACTTTGACCTTCCTGTCATACAAAGTCTTACTATCACTCTGCTCTTATATTTCCCCCATATTCTCTTGCTCTGACTTACTGTGGCCCTTCCTCTATCTATTTTTTGCATAATGTGCTAACTTTATTTACACAATATAATTTTACAGTTTAGTAGGTTTTGTTTTTCTTTCTTTCATTTCAAAGTCTGCCGTCACTATATCTGACCTCAATATTGCAAGAGCTGTGCCATAAGGCCCTACACCTTTAAGTTTACTGAGAATTGTGTCAGTGTTTAATGTTAACATGTTTATCATTAAGGCCCTGGCTGAGTATTACCTTTAAGCTGTTAAATAAGCCTGCTCTGTGAATGAGTGTCTCTGTGATATTGTCCCTGCACTCTGAGGACCCCCACCTAAGTTGGCCATTTCCCCCTTTTGCTTGACCAGTAGACTATAGTGCATATGCCAGTTATTTAGTCCTAGGAAGTGACAGACTTGTTTTAAGTGCATCTCTTTGTTAATTGATTTGTTTTGGTCTGGTTATAAACCGATTGATCTCAGTTGTAAATTGACCTACGGTGGGAAGAGGAATGGTGGTGGTATTGCTTTAATATTTCCTAATACCTACCACACTTCCAATTACAGCAAACCAACACCCAAATCCAGTTCAGCAGAGATTCTTATTGCTTTCCTCAAAATAAACAATTACAAACAAGTAGGTATTACTGTCATTTATAGCCCTCCTGGTAACAATACAGCTATACTGGAAGATATCCTACATTGGATATCCATAACATTTCCACAAGAAAAAAATATTACTAAGTGATGTGAATGTCAGTTGGTTGGACACAAACACTCACTCCCCTCCATCTAGCATGAACTTACAGTATATGGTTTCATGCAACTAATTAATAACCCCATACATTATAGCAAGACATCAAATTCTCTATTAGACTGGCTCCTAGTATCAGACCTTAGCAAAAACTCCACCACAGGTATAATGTCAGACTCTCTCAGTGATCATCTCCCATTCTATACAACTAGACATCTCACACATCCAGTTAAACAGCATATTTATAAAACTGCACGTAACCTTTCCAAGTTTAACCCAGAAATGTTCATCACTACACTAAATTCTATTAACTGGAACTTCCTGAAAATCCTCCCCTTAGAAAATGCTGTAATTGAATTCAATACAACTTTTCTAAATATCCTAAATAGCCTTGCACCTCCTAGAAGGAAGAGACTAAAAACAAATAATGCAATTTAGCTAAACAAAAAGAGTAGAATGCTAATGCAGGATAGAGAAAAAGCATGGAAAGAATGGCAGAAATATAAAACACCGCAACATCTTAAAACGTTAGAATGCTTTGCAATCGTACTAAAGGGAAATAAACGAAGACAGAAAACTATACTATAATAACTTTTAGAATAAAACTAAATGCAACCCTAAAACATTTTGGGCATCCATTAAAGAAATCTTACATCCTCGCCAAAAATTCAGCCCAAACCCCCTCTCCCGGTAATTCACCACTTGAAACTGCAATACAGTTTGACTCTTATTTTATAGATAGTACAGCATCCCTGACCAAGGATTCCTCATCATCTAATCCCAACCCTGCCCAACAGCCACATATCACTGGTCCACATTCATCTTCAAACCAATGTGCACATCCTATATAAAACTTCTTCAGCTGATGACCTTCTAAGCGAATACCTAAAAATAGCAGCCAATAGCATTGCCTATCCTGTCTCAATACTTATAAATAGGTCAATCCAGGAATTCCGTGTTCCCTCTCAATGGAAAAAGTCCCACATTATCCCTCTGCACAAAGAAGGAAATTCAACAGACATTAATAACTTTAGACCTATAGCAATCTTATCTCACTTCATCAAAATGCTTGAAAAATGTATTCAAAAACAATTGCTAGACTATCTCCTGCAGGAAGAACATCTATCCCCTACACAACATGGCTTCCATCCTTCCTGTAGTACTAGCACCGCCCTTCTAACCTATACAGATACTGTCAATAAAGCTAGAGATAATGGTAAACCAATCTCTTCCTTATTTCTGGATTTGTCTAAAGCCTTTGAAACAGTTTGTCACAGCAAACTTTTTCTTCAAATGTTCTCACAAGGTCTCTTTCAGCCCACCTTTCTGTGGTCCAAAAGCTACTTGTCCAATAGGCATCAGTCAGTAAAATGGCACTCCACGCTCTCTCCTTACCTTACTTTCACCGCTGGTGTACCACAAGGCTCTGTCCTTGGTCCCCTGCTCTTTAACATTTTCACCAACACCCTCTATACTTCCACACAACAGGCCACATTAATACAATATGCAGATGATTACACTCGTATTTGCACATCTGACAACATGGTACACCTCCAACAAATTGCACAGGAAACTTTAACAGCCACCGAAATGTGGCTTTGTAACTCACAACTCATGTTCAACCCAAAAAAAGTCCAAACTACTTTTTTTCCCCAAATCCCTCTCTCATGAAAAAACAAAATTTAAAGTCCTCTCTCTTGATAATACAACCATTTAAGCCACATTTCATAGCCAACTATTAGGGGTGATGGTGGATGATATTCTTACATTTGACCTGCATATACAAAATTGCATAAGAAAAACTCATCAAAAACTAGGGATGCTTTACAGAGCCAAAAACTTTCTCAGCGACACAACTAAAACTACACTTGCCACTACTTATCTCCTCCCCACTCTTCTATATGGTGGTCACATCCTTACTAACCTCCAGGCGTCACAAAAATTAAAACTTGAACGATGCTATAACGAAGTTGCTAAATTTGCAGCACATAACCCTTTCAGAACCCACCACTCTATAGCACTGAAAATCCTTAGTTGGTTGGAACTGCCACATCAACTGACATATACACAACTTCTTACCACCTATAAAATGATCCAGCATACATCTGCCTCTCTAGCACTAAAAACATTCTAGACAACTATGTTTCCAGTTGGTCATTGCGATCCAGTGACCAAAAACTCCTGTCTGTCTGCAAACCTAACAAATCTGCAGGGCATTGTTTGTACTCGTACAAGGCTGCTAAGGCCTGGAACTCTTTACCTGTATCCATCAGGTCTCTACCCTCCTTTCCATCTTTCAAAACCACTCTGGAAGACTTCCTAGCTGAAATCTGTCTCTGTTCTTGCTAAAAACAAGAATAAATTATATACCTAAATGTGAAGAAGTACATTTTCCTTCCTTGTATCTCCTCTTACTTTCTTACTCCTATCTAATTCTCTTCCCTGACTTTGTCTCTCTATATATCATGTTTGTTTCTCCCTCACTTCATATTGCAATTCCTGTATTGCAATTCCTATTTATATTAGGCTAACTTAACTTTAATTTCTCTATAAACTGATAACATTTCTCCAAATATTAAATGATTGTCATATACCTTGCATCAGTTCCTAACCAATGTTTTTATATTATGTCTAATTTGTCATAATTATTTAAACTGCATGTGTTTTTGTTTTACTTTTGAAGATTGTAAAATTATTATTCTTAAAATGTTTTGTAATAATTTGGAGCTTCTCTCCTTGGGCCTCCTCTGAAATGGGATTCTACCCAGTCAGACTTTCCTGGTAATCAAATGTCAATCAATCAATAAATAAATAAATAAAAACCTGTTACTTTATCAACTTTCTAAGTTTATAAGAGCAGTATTTAAAATATGACCTTGATTTTGGGACTTTGCCTTCCCATTATTTTTGGCTTTGCCCAGGATTCTCATACTTCGAGATTGAGACGTACGTTTGGCAACTTTAACCAAGGGATATTCTTAGGATATTTAACCAGCTACGGCTTCACCCCAGGAACTTACACATCTTCTCTCATGATTCTGCATTTGTTCAAGATTCTATTCTGGGCCCCATTTCTATTCACTGTGTGTCCGCTGTCTCTGGGTAATCTTATTAGATGGGAAGTACTGAAGTACAGTGCTGCTCCCAGATGATCTTATTAAATGTGGAGTACTTTAGTACCACTGCTGCACCTAGGTAATACTATTAGATGGGGAATACTGCAGTATCACTGCTGTTGGTGGGTGATCTTGTTAGATGGGAAATACTGCAGCACCACTGCTGTCTTTGGGTAATCCTATTAGATGAGATGTACTGTAGCAGCATGCTGATCTTATTAAATGTGGAGTACTGGAGTACCACTGCTGTGCCTAGGTAATTCTATTAGATGTGGAGTGCTGCAGTATCACTGCTGTCAGTGGGTTGTCTTGTTAGATGGGGAATACTGCAGTATACCTGCTCTCTGTGGGTAATCCTGATGATCTTATTAAATGTGGAGTATTGGAGGACCCTGGTGTACCTGGGTACTTCTATTAGATGCAGAGCACTGAAGTACCACTGCTCTCCCTGGGTAATTCTACTGGATGGGGCTACATTTACAGCACCACCCAGTAGTAACACTGAAATAAGGGGTCACTCATCTTGCAGCAGAAAGCCCTTAAGTCTACTTGAGCATACCACAATGCATGATAATCTCTTATTCATAGGTGACTTCATAGTGAGATATGCAGAATCACCACCCACCAGGCTGTGCAAGGAAAGGTGATGATATGTTGCCTGTCAGATGCTAAGACTTGTCGGGAAACAAGCTCACTCAGATCCCTTCATCCTAGGTGTATATATAACATATATATAACCTAGCTGATGTGCACACTGTGCACATGGGAGGGAATGATGTGAGACACGCTCCATTAGATCTTAAGAAGAGAGTCATGATGGGATTCTTAGAATATGTGTCTGGGGCTGGTATAAAACTAGTCTTGAGCATTATAAAATCTCCAGTGTCAGTCTCCTCCATCCAACAACCTTGTCAGACAAAACCAGGGTTGTATAAAGGTAGCTATTCAGAGCAACATGCTTAAAATAAGAAAGTGCACCCTTGCAAGGCTTCCTGATCTTAGCAAATAATGATATCTGCACCATCACTGAAACATGGTTATGATGCAGCATTAACATACCCTCCCTACAAGTATTTACTGCTTACAACTCTTTCATATTCAAATCTGGGAATGACTGTAGTGCAGGTTGTGGTGTGTTCATATTCTAATGAAATTCCATCAGTTCAAGACTTACATAGCAAGACAATAACCCATAAAATACCACTGCTTAAAGACTTATAAAGCAATACTATGACCTTGAACTCCTCCACATCCTAGTTACTATCGAAAGCTCTCTTACCAAATCCCAGACAACTACATGACCCATTCTATGTACTCACAATCCATAAGGGATATTTAAATAAATTCATAATTATTGATTAAATGCTTTCTGTCAGACTGACAAAAACATAAATTATATATATCAACTCCATGTTTGTACAACAGCAGAAAAACAGTAACACCACTTGTTTGTTGAAAGTGGATTTCAGTGATAAAGCCATGACACTATTGTCAAGCAGACAAATAGTGTTTGCAAAAAACACATATTCCCATTGAAACAAACTAGAGTACTTCTTCATTGAACCAGACAATATTCTACTTGGGGACTTCAACCATCCATCCAAAAACTGGGAAAATTGTACTACTTCAAAAAAGTACAATGTTTCCAAGATTTATCAGTGCAGGCTCTATAGATTAGACAGGATACTCTCTAAATAGGGGCTCAAAAATACTGGATAACAAATGTAGCCCCAGTAGTATAGCTAGGGTGGGGTACAGGCACAAAATGTTAGGGGTTAGCAACTGGATCATCCTGATTTCTCTTCAATGCAATACTGACTTTTACAAACCAGTATTGCATTTACAGTCAAACCTGAACAATGTAACCCTCTGTGTATGGTCTAGGCTGTAACAACTGCTGTTTGTTACACTTTAAAAGTAAATATATACATATATAGCTCCTCGTGGTCCTGCAGAGGGGTCCTAGCAGCAGAGAACTGAGAAAAGCGACTATTTTCTTGATTTAAGTATTTTTTGCTGTTTTTTACCTGAAATACCTTCTCTTGCTTACCTTGAACAAGCTTAAACTGTTATTTTAACTGTTTGCTGCATTATATATTATCTGCACTTAAAGTTTCATTTAGTCGAAAATTGGTCGAAAGTTGTTTGTTTGTTAATTTAACTGTTGAGGCTGCCCACTAAAGTGTGCTAGCCTGTGTAACTGATTTACTACTGCTTCCTGTATTTTTGTGTGCTTTCTATCTCAAAAACAAAAAAAATAAAAAAAATATCCTTGTTTTCCTGCCTCTCCTCGACTAGTTTAGACCAGTATACAGGCTTTGCTGTATTCTGGGCTGTGGTGTAGTTCCTGTGGTGTCCATTGCCTTACTTGGATAGAAGGAAGTTTCTTTGCTCACCAGTGGGAGTGGGGAGCCTTGAGCAGCCTATCTGTCCCTGAAGGAGTGACCTCAGCACAAGAGCTTGTAGTAATTGGTTGTTTTGGACCATTTCTAGCTCTTTTGAAGTTCCCTGTTTAAAATCCGCCTCTGAGCATTTTTTCTGGCTATACTACTCAGCAACAGCTCCTCGTGGTCCTGCAGAGTGGTCCTAGCAGCAGAGAACTGAGAAAAGCGACTACTTTCCTGATTTAAGTATTTTTGCTGTTTTTTGACCTGAAATACCTTCTCTTGCTTACCTTGAACAAGCTTAAACTGTTTTTTTAACTGTTTGTTGCATTATATATTATTTGCACTTAAAGTTTCATTTAGTCGGAAATTGGTCGAAAGTTGTTTGTTTGTTTGTTAATTTAACTGTTGAGGCTGCTCACTAAAGTGTGCTAGCCTGTGTAACTGATTTACTACTGCTTCCTGTAGTTTTGTATGCTTTCTATCTCAAAAACAAAAAAAGCAAAAAAAATATCCTTGTTTTCCCGCCTCTCCTCGACTAGTTTAGACCAGTATACAGGCTTTGCTGTATTCTGGGCTGTGGTGTAGTTCCTGTGGTGTCCATTGCCTTACTTGGATAGAAGGAAGTTTCTTTGTTCACCAGTGGGAGTGGGGAGCCTTGAGCAGCCTATCTGTCCCTGAAGGAGTGACCTCAGCACAAGAGCTTGTAGTAATTGGTTGTTTTGGACCATTGCTAGCTCTTTTGAAGTTCCCTGTTTAAAATCTGCCTCTGAGCATTTTTTTTCTGGCTATACTACTCAGCAACAGCTCCTCGTGGTCCTGCAGAGTGGTCCTAGCAGCAGAGAACTGAGAAAAGCAACTACTTTCCTGATTTAAGTATTTTTTGCTGTTTTTTACCTGAAATACCTTCTCTTGCTTACCTTGAACAAGCTTAAACTGTTTTTTAACTGTTTGTTGCATTATATATTATTTGCACTTAAAGTTTCATTTAGTCGAAAATTGGTAGAAAGTTGTTTGTTTGTTAATTTAACTGCTGAGGCTGCTCACTAAAGTGTGCTAGCCTGTGTAACTGATTTACTACTGCTTCCTGTATTTCTGTGTGCTTTCTATCTCAAAACAAAAAAAAAAAAAAAAAATATCCTTGTTTTCCCTCCTCTCCTTGACTAGTTTAGACCAGTATACAGGCTTTGCTGTATTCTGGGCTGTGGCGTAGTTCCTGTGATGTCCATTGCCTTACTTGGATAGAAGGAAGTTTCTTTGCTCACCAGTGGGAGTAGGGAGCCTTGAGCAGCCTATCTGTCCCTGAAGGAGTGACCTCAGCACAAGAGCTTGTAGTAGTTGGTTGTTTTGGACCATTTCTAGCTCTTTTGAAGTTCCCTGTTTAAAATCCGCCTCTGAGCATTTTTGCGCGGTTGTGAGCATAGCGTAGCGCTGGTTAAACAAGGTTAAACTTTTCTGGCTCCGCCAAGTCTGCTCTTCAAATTTTCCCTTAAGAAAGCTCTACTCTTATAATAATCTAGTATAATCACTTTACTATAAGCCTAGCACTTGTTCTCAAAATCTCTCTTCTAAGTAAGCACTCGCTAACTAAAGTAAGCACTACATCCACCTACCTTCCCTGTGAGTACCCACTTCCCTTAAAGGCACACTCCCTGTGAGTACCCACTTTCCTTAAAGGCACAGCACTCCCTTATAATATTTTAGCATGTCGAGTGGTAGATTGCTGGCATCCTCTCCGGTTCAGCTGGTTAATCTGGGAATCTTGAGACAATGCTACAATTGTCTCATGCACACAGACAACCCTCTCCTCCTCCCAACAAACACAAAAAAAAAAAAAAAAAAAAAAATATATATATATATATATATATATATATATATAAACTTGAGCGCTATAGCAGTACATGAGGAGTATAAATTGTAGCAACTGCTTGCTAAATTTGTAGCAAGCAATTTGCTACAGTTTAAAAAAAGAAATGATATTTCTTTTAATAAAACCTGTGGAAGGAGGGGTGGGGGCAGGGAACAGAAACAGAACCTGAATGGCTAGGTCCAGTGGCATGTCATATATATGGCCACCTGGCTGGTGTGCCATTATATATTTATTTATTTTTATTTTTATTGCTGTTGAATATCTGGGGATGGTGGTGTGTGGACTGGGTATGCAAAAAGCATCCTGCAAGTTGTTTTGCACGTCTTTTTTTTTTTGCTTTTCACTTGAAGAGCTGAGGAGGTGGGGCACTAGTTCGTGGGATGGAGCAGGGTGCTGACTAGGCCAGCTATGCTTCTGTGTAGCCCCATTATGTTGTATTCTTATAGTGACCCTATGTTTAATCAGATCTGACTACTGTTCAGCAGAGTTTATCATGTGGGCCAAACTCAACTTTTCTGCAAGCATATTCTCTTTACAGATTTTTCAAAGTCAAATACAGCTAGCTGATGACATAATCTAGTTTAAGAGTCCATCTCTCTTTGAGGACCAAGTAGCAAGCACTGCAGCATTTTCTGATACTTTATTCACATCTTAGAGAATGGGTGACCTCTAGCTTGCACCCTGATTGGAGAACAGAAATTCTCCAGCAGGTTGTTAATCTACAGGTAATGCCTGTTGAAATTAGGCTCTGACAATTCACTGCAGCATATCAAGCTGCCGTGGAGCTCAGACTGAGACAGCCTTACAGCTGCCATTATTTTAGTCACTAGCAACACTTATCCTGTTTAGTGAGTGCAAAATAAAAAAAAAAAATTGTGCGTATGTGTTTGTGTGTGAGGGAGTGTATATGCATATATGAGAGTGAGAGATCAATTGAGCTGTTATCTTACACTCACTAAGCAGCACTTTTGCTGTATAGCGAGTGTAAAAAAATTAATGAAACCCAAAAAAGTGTATGTGTGTTTGTGTTTCTGCCTGCATGTGTGAGCGAATGTATGCTTAAAAGTAGAAGAGACTCTGTGTGTGTGTGTGTGTGTGTGTGTGTGTGTGTGTGTGTGTGTGTGTGTGTGAGAGAGAGTGAAGAGTGAGAACGATTGAGTGATCCCTGGCAGCAGTGGGGTGTGTGTGTGTGTGTGTGTGTGTGTGTGTGTGTGTGTGTGTGTGTGTGTGTGTGTGTGTGTGTGTGTGTGTGAGAGAGAGAGAGTGAAGAGTGAGAACGATTGAGTAATCCCTGGCAGCAGTGGTGTGTGTGTGTGTGTGTGTGTGTGTGTGTGTGTGTGTGTGTGTGTGTGTGTGTGTGTGTGTGTGTGTGTGTGAGAGAGAGAGTGAAGAGTGAGAACGATTGAGTGATCCCTGGCAGCAGTGGTGTGTGTGTGTGTGTGTGTGTGTGTGTGTGTGTGTGTGTGTGTGTGTGTGTGTGTGAGAGAGTGAAGAGTGAGAACGATTGAGTGATCCCTGGCAGCAGTGGTGTGTGTGTGTGTGTGTGTGTGTGTGTGTGTGTGTGTGTGTGTGTGTGTGTGTGTGTGAGAGAGAGAGTGAAGAGTGAGAACGATTGAGTAATCCCTGGCAGCAGTGGTGTGTGTGTGTGTGTGTGTGTGTGTGGGTGTGTGTGTGTGTGTGTGTGTGTAAGAGAGAGTGAAGAGTGAGAATGATTGAGTGATCCCTGGCAGCAGTGGTATCAGTTAAAAGGTTTGGGTACCTCTCAGCTATATCTCTCAAACTCTTAGCTCAAGAAATCTAGACAGACCCACAAATAACAGGAACAAAGGACCACAAATAGGGACAAATTTTAAATATTACTCTTATAAACTTAGAAAGTTGCTAGAATAACAGGGTTTCCATTAGCATGCATTTTCCGAAGGATATGAAGTCTGAAACTCAAATGTCTGTCATTATTTAAAAACTTCAATCTCCAGTAATTTGTCAGAAAACTAAAAATTTTATGAGAAAAGAACCAATCAAGTGAGTCAAAAATCTGGACATTCTGCAAAAATGTTTTTAAAGTATTATATTTTAGATGTAAAATGCTTCCTCCAACACCATTAATGTGTACTATAGCAAGTTTGAAACACTAGGAGGAGGAACTACTTTACATCAAAAAAATGTAAAAAAAAATATAGCAAAAAAAAAAAAGTAACTAAAACAACAATTTTACAGATAGCCCATTCTCTAAGTGCAATAATGCTCTCCAGGGTGTGTGTGTTACTGTGTAAATAATGCCCTTCCAGGGGTGTAGAGTCCCCCCCACCTGTGGTATTGTGCCTCAGAATACTCCTGGGCAGGTGCTGTTTCCACAAAAACACACACCCTGTTGGGCATTATTTCTTGCGTAATACGTGCATCTTGACATCGGCCCCTATCCAATGAAAATCCATTACTAAGTAAACACCTGTGGTGTAACTCTAGTACAAACAAACTATATAACAAAAACAGAAATACTTGTCCTGAGAAGTAAACTGAATACCTTACACTGCAGAACTGAACTGAAGAGGTTATGCAAAGAACTTAGTTGTGAATCCAAATCCTCAAAGGATATGTGACGTCCCCACTCTGAGCCAGTAATCAAGGAGCTTGAATCCTCACCCAGTATTTACAGATGCAGCTCTCTGCATCAAGCAGATTTTCCCTTAAGAGCACACAGGGAACACACTCAGCCTGGGGTCTGTATTTCTCTCTCTGTCTTGATACAGAGAGCTGCATCTGGAAATACTGGGTGTATCCATTTTTGTTCCAAGTGAACATCGCTCTCCAGTGCCAATGGTGAAGATTCAGAGTCCATGATTACTGGCCCAGAATGGGGACATCAGTGGATATGTATGAAATAAAAATTCCTGACTGTAAAGAGCAACCATAAAGCCCTTTTTAACTATAATATTAAAACAGAATGACCAAACCACCCTGTACTGGATTTGAAAAACAGCAATATAAAAACAAGAAAAAATCCAAAATATAGTGTATCCACATGCAGACTCTGTCTGAAGAAGTCTGTAGACAAGCACTCACTCTATGTGTGATACAGTATTGGTTTGAACAGACAATATGGTGAATTTCAGATTATTTTCTTGTTTTTCTTTATTTAACAATAATAGAAAGCTTAGAACCAATACTCAACACTGCATCAAACTGATACCTAACAATAACACTTACTTGACCCTTGAGGACATAGCAAACACATTGGCAGATACGTTTAGACCAAAACTTATCCCGTCTCTCCACAAACTTTCAGCCACATGCCATTATGACTGCACTCATCTCAAAGGTCACCTCAAATCAGATCCTGAGGGTACTCTCCAAAGTCAAGAACACTAATTCTATGGATACAGGCAATGTGCCTGGCTGCTTTCTTGACTGTGAGAAGCACAGTGTCAACAACTTGAAAATGGCTTTGTGTCAAGAGTTGTGGAGTGCAGCTAT
Organism: Protopterus annectens; assembly: GCF_019279795.1. Taxonomy (NCBI): domain Eukaryota; kingdom Metazoa; phylum Chordata; order Ceratodontiformes; family Protopteridae; genus Protopterus; species Protopterus annectens. Next base: position 1,634,939,650 of record NC_056735.1, on the reverse strand, counting down.
AGTCATCATAGGTTCATAGGTTCATAGGTTCATACTAGGCTATCTGCCCTAGGGCATTTATAAGCCTAGCCAGAATGTGTTTGGCTTTCGCCACCCATTTTAAATTTATTTTGCTATGCCCTTTTTCGAGGTTAGTATACTGTGCCTCTGTCTAACAGTGACACAGAAGTGATACCCGGGGAAAACCTACGATCTCCCATCCACTCATCAAGATTCCTCTTGAAGAGAGTCAATGAGGGACTCTGCCTAACCTGGACTGGGATTTTGTTCCAAAGTGAAGGGAGCCTCTGGGTTATGAATCTGTCCCTCCAGCATGTCCTATTTATTTCAGTGCTGAGGTTCAAGTCTCTTGAGCACGTAGCTCGATGGGATTTGGATTTTCTGAGGTGCAGCATGTCCATTAATTCTGGGTTGGACATGGCTTTATACGTCAGGCACAGATCGCCTCTGAACAGGCGGTATGCCACTGAGTAGAGCTGGAGTTTCTTTAACCGGGCAGCATATGGCATCTGTTTGAGCCCTTTGATCCTCTTGGTAAGGTACTTTTGGGGTCTTTCCAGTTGCTGCAGGTGTCTGGTAAGGTACATCCCAAAAGGGGCATTGTACTCAATTATGGGCCTGATGAGGGATGAGTAAAGAGGCACGATGACCTCCCTGATCTAGATGTGAATCCCTTCATGATTAGGTGGGCTATATAAAATGTTTTCTAACCACTTTGGCCACGTGGTTGTCAAATGAGAGATTGCTATCAACTTGGGTCCCCAGGTCCCTAATTACTTCTTCTGTACTTAATGGATTACCACCTATGTGGTAATTTGTGAGCACTTTGTTTTGCCAAAGGGGATGACTATACACTTTTTGGCATTTAGCTTGAGGCCATGGCTCTGGCACCAGTTGTCTGTTTCTATGAGGCCCTTTTGGAGGATGCTTGTGTCGGCTGGAGAGTCGATTATGGCGCCCAGTTTGCAGTCATCTGTGAACTTGGTCAGCCACAGTCCTTCCGTGTTGGCCTGTACCTCTGAGAAATATATACCGAACAAGAGAGGTCCCAGGACTAAGCCTTGTGGGACACCACTTGTAACTGGTTTGGAGTCTGACATGGCTCCAGCAATTCTAACCATGTGGGTTCTGTCCTTGAGCCAGTTTGCAATCCATCTAGTGACATAAGGGTTTATATTTAAGCTGGTGAGCTTATCTATAATGCCCGAGTGGGGTATTGTATCGAAGGCTTTTGCGAGGTCCAGGTAGGCTGTGTGGACCACCTTCCCCTCATCAATGGCCTTGGTGATGTTTCAAAGAAATCAACCAGGTTTAAGAGGCAGGATCTACCCTTAACAAAGCCGAACTGGGTAGGATCCAGTGTCTGTAGGTCCCCAATATCTTTATTTATGAGGTCCATGATGATCCTTTCCATAGCTTTGCAGACCAAGCTAGTCAGGCTTATGGGGCGATAGTTTCCAGGATCCGTTGAGGCACCACCTTTATGGAGTGGGACCACTGTTGCTGTACGCCACTCTTTGGGCACATATCCTGTAGTAAGGCTGAGATTGAACAGTAGTTTTATGTTTGGGTTTAGCTCTTCTTGGAGTTCATGTAGGACGCAGCCCGGGACACTGTCTGGTCCCATTGATGCTGTGTTTTTGCTTTGGAGAGAGTGGCTCTTACCTGAGCATCTGAGATGTCAGGGGGGCAGCACTCTGCTGGGATAGATATTTGCCCTTTTGGTGGGGGGGGGAGAAGGTTGCGCTGAACCTGTCAGCTAGGATGTTGGCAATGTCTGTGGGTTTGGTGTATTTTTTGTCATTTTGGACTAATTCTGAGCATATCTGGGAATTACCACCCAGGTTCCTAACATAACTAAAGAAAGCCTTGTGATTATCCTTAGTGTCCTGTGCAATTTTTCTCTCGAAGCTGGCCTTAGACAATATTATGAGTGCCCGTAGTTTTTTGCTAATACTGATCAGTGATGCCTTCCCTTTTTGGGATTTTGCTCTATCATTTAGTAGCTTCCTCCTTCTATTGTATAGTTTGTTTATGGCTGGGGTCCACCAGACAGGACGTCTGCCTTTGGAGGATTGGGTCTTGGTTTTATTTGGGATTGCATGATCCATGCATTCCTGAAGGTGTTCATAGAATGCATTTATAAAGGATTCTGCGATCTGGGCCGTATTTTCCACAGGCCCGGAGGCTTTGAAGGATTCCACCTTGGTTTTGAGGAGTGTGAAATTTGCTTTATAGAAGTTTTTCACTGTGGTTTTCTGGGCAGGGGGTGGGGTCGGGATGTGAATATCCAGTGAGATTAGTTTATGGTCTGATCTTACCAGTGAGAGATACACTTCTGGTCTGGAGGATAGAGTCCCCATGTTGGTGATGATCAGGTCCAGTATGTTTTCCCCTCTTGTGGGAGTGGTAACAAGTTGTTCCATAGCATTTGAGTTTATAAATTCTAGGAACCTTTGGGCTAGGGTCCTTCACAAAGGTAGACCCACCACTGATCCTGGCAATTACTGACCAATAAGCCATACCAGCCTTATTTGTAAAGTATTGGATTACATAATTATGGAACTCATAAACAAATATATTGTCAGCTTACAGTCCCTGGACCCAAACAAGTCTGGATTTTTAATGGAAGATCATACCTACTAACTTTAACAGACTTCCTTGAAAAAGTTATTGTGGCATTGATATTGATAAGTCATTGCATACTGCTTACAAAGGCCTTTGATACTATTTCACATAATGGAATTATAGACAAACTAATCAAGCTAAATGTAAACTATTATATAACCCACTGGATCTCAAGCTGGCTTTCTGGCAGAACACATTTAATCAGGATCGATGGCATGCTGCCCTCTAAAAGGCTTGTTAATAGTGGGGATCCCTTGGGATTGTGGCAGGGCTGCTTCTATTTGATATTTATTCTATGAGGTTAAAGCTGATGTTAAGGGTCTGTGGCTGACCATGTTTTTAGATGACTGTAAACTTGGAGATATCATTGTTCTCCAGACGACTCTCTGATCCTACAAGAAGGCCTAACCCATATAAACCAATGGCATCAGAACCACACCCTAAAGCTAAATGCTAAAAAGTATAGCATTGTCTTCTTTGGGGAAAAAGAGCCCACATGCACAAACAACATAAATGACAACCCTCTCAAAACTGACACAGTCATTAGAGACTTGAACTCTTTTATAGACAATGAAGTCTCCTTTGACCAAATTATATCTAATGTTGCCAGAAAGTCCTTCTAAGTAGCTCAGGTGATTATCAAAGGTAGAACTTCTATGTCTAATGAAATTATTATTCCTCCCTGATTATATCCTTCAAAAAATATGTTTCCTTTGGTATGTATTTGTCCAAACACATGCTCTAACTGAAAAATCCCACCACTTCCTCAGCATGAGAATCAGAAGTATGACCGGCATGTGTTAAGTACATTTAAATTTTATCCCTATTGTCCTCTCATACAGACTCCTAAGACGTGAACTGTGCCTTGCCCACAAGGCCTCATATGACCCAGTCATTTGAGTCCTTCTGCGCATTTACCAAATCCTATAGTACCATAAACTCCCACTCAGAAGATCTTAACCCCACTGTAACATAAACAGAACTTGCTGGCAGATTTCTCTCAAAGAATTTCAAACTTCTGGAACAGACTTCCCCTTTATATTAGGTTCATAGGTGAATACTAGGCTAATGACCACAGGTGGCTTTTTTAAGCCTAACCATGCATCCCAAAGTGAGAATTAAACCCTGTACCTTGTGTCAGTGAGGTGTAAACACGTTAGCCATTATCCCAACCCCCAACTATCTACTTTATGTATCATTTGACGATTGGATTAGTCCCCTTAGACTAGTGGTCACTTTTCAGGGGAGCCGCAAGGTGGTATTTACACTACTAGGGTAACTACTACCAACTCAAGTCAATAAGACCTCAGTTTAACTTCTCACCCAAAGGGCAACACATTCAGGAGTGCAGCACCCCTTATTGCTGCATTATAGTTCCAGCAACCCAATCCAAGCACCAAAGGCACGTGTGCTTCCTGTTGCTGTACTAACACTGAAACTCCACCAGAGTTGCTTCCTAACCCTCCATGGGAGATCCTATTAGATAAGGAATACTGGAATGCCTCTGCTCTCCCTGGGTGATCCTGTTAGATGGATCACTGCTGTGCTGGTAATTTTTTTATATAAATGACATTGATCCTTGCCCCTCTCACATATTTTTTATATAAATGACATTGTTCACTGTCCCTCCCTTATTTTTTTAATATAAATTACATTGATCCTGCCCCCCTCACATGTTTTTTTTTATATAAATGACATTGATCCCTGCCCCTCCCACATGTTTTTATAAAAATAACATTGATCCATGCCCCTCCCACATGTTTTATATAAATGACATTGATCATTGCCCCTCCCACGTATTTTTATATAAATGACATTGATCCCCGACCCTCCCACATGTTTTTTATATAAATGACATTGATCCCTGCCCCTCCCATATACTTCTCTGCCATAAAGTCTAACTTGTCGATAAAAGTAAGGTACTATTTATAGTAAAGCCATACCTTTGCATTTTTTTCATCTTTTAGCATGTTGGGTCATCATTGAACACAGTTTTAGATGTGCTGTTTTCAAGAAATGTCATTGAATAGATCTTTGGCATCTTATATTTCAGAACTGGTTCACTTGTTGGGTCAATAGACTCAAAGCCTACTAACCATCTAAGAGACTGTAGTCCCAGACCCCATGGTTCAAGTCAGTATCCCGTGCTTATAATATGGCTACCTAGGGATCTCAGTATTTTTGTAGTTAGACAGTCCATGTCTATCTTGTGCCCAGCAGCAAATGCATATTATTGATAGTGTTGTAGTATTTTACTGCTGGGAGCACTGATAAAAGTGACTACACAGTGTGGAAGTGGTGTCTGACATATCTATGTACTCAATGGATTTATACTATTGTGACATGAAACAAGGATGGCTGTATGAGGGCAGATATGTAAACTCTAAATGTTTAAACAAGGGTACAGCTAGAGGCTCAGAATATGGAAAACTGTAAAAAGAAATGCAGCAATATTAGTTGTTACTGGCAAGAAAAAAAGACTATTTAGCTGAGGGGAAACTATTGTTTGCTAAGAGACTTTGCCTTACTGATACCATTTGACATTTTTAATTGTCAAATAACTGATATACTGGTCAGATGGAACTGTTGCTCACTAAGACATTACACCGGATTGAAACCAGGTGAAACTACTGCAGCCCAGGAGACTGCAAAACTCTGAAAAGTAAGAGAATGTTGTGTTTTCATGTTACTGGTTTAAAATTTGTACTGAGCAAAGGGCATTGTATTTTTTCATCTGTCCTGATGTAAAGCACTAATAAAAGTAAGAAACATATTTTTCTCTTTTCAAGTTGAAGTAAAGCATTTTCTCTTTTATTGAATTTATTGAAATCTTTAAAACTGAAAGTATTGAAGTGAGTTACAGGCATTTATATGTGCATTGCTGTATTTGGCGAGTTAAGAGCTGATAATGCATTCCCCCCTTGTCAGTCCTTATGTTTTTGGACTGTATTTTAATAAAAAGGCTTTGTAAGCTTTTTATTAACACATGACCCAAATAAATTTAGTCTATCCCTTGGTGATGTCACCTTAGGGATAGTGCCATATGTGTCCAAAGACCTTAATGGATTTGTTCCTGTGCATGAAGGCTGGTACATCCATTGAAGTCTGTGGATGCAACTCATACTTTCCCTGTGACAATGCCACGCCGATGCCACTAAAGTTAACATTTCCAATTATGCTTAGTGGCATCTGCATACAGAAAATACAAGTTGTAAAGGTTTTTCTGTATAAGCAGAGGCTGAAAATGTTGCTGATGGGACAAAAATGCTGTCCAGCAGTTTATGTACCACATGCAGTCACACAAATATAAGCTATTTAGCATTGGCAAATCACTTTGAAGTGCATTCCTTTTGTACTGCGGTCTTTTGTGTTACCTACAATAAGCTATGTATACTTAAAGTGAATGCTGCTTGCAGTAACTTTGTCACATGTACTGGAGATGCTAAGGAAGGTGACTGCATTCTGTGACAATATTATTACTGTGCGACATGGAAAAGACTACAGAAGCTTTGCTTCAGAGTGCTGCTGTACAAAAAGTAACTAACTAAATGTGCACTACCATAAATTGCCCAAGTACAACTGGAACATTACCAGACTTTGTAAGTCTTGGTCAGCAGTCATGAGGAGCACATACGCATTTCTTCGGAAGCTCATCAGAAAAGTTACTGGAATGCAGTCTGTTGTATGACCAACAGTATGTTCTGCATAGTGCATCTGAGCCCTGTTAACAATAACTTGGAATTATCTCTCAAATAAAGTTAAAGAACAACAAACTTTGAAAGGCTTCAAAGCCAACTTGAATGCACATCTCTTTTAAAGTGACAGTTTTATTGTGCTATCTGTGCAGATAAGACAGTTGTAATGGTAGTAAACTGGGGAAATCAGAAGAAGCTGAGAAATGAGGTAGAAGGGAAGGTAGTGGAATAGGTTAACAGCTTCAACTATCTGGGAGGAGTGGTTGAGAAGAAAGGAAATCTGAACGAGGAGGTCAAAGCAAGAATCAGAGGGGATGCAGCCAACTGGCACAGAGTGCAAGAAGTAGTGTATGGCAGAAGAATGCCAAAGAAAGTGAAAAGTAAGGTGTACAAAGCAGTGATGCGACCAGTACTACTACTATATGGTACAGAAACTTGGGCAGTAAAGGCAGAGCAGATGGGAAAGCTAGAGGTGATGGAAATGAAGTGCCTGAGACAGGCTGTAGGATGCAAACTGTGGGACAGACGAAGAAATGAGGACATAAGAGCAGAAGCCCAAGTAGCTCCAATTGCAGGCACACGTGCTGAAAAGCAGAAGACAATCTAGTGAAGAAGATTTTGTTCATACGTTGTACACATTTGTTTGCTCTTTGAGATCAGGCAGCCACTTAGCTGGTTATCAAATAATTTTAAATAAACAAAATAAATAAACATGTCAGTATCTTGTACTATTCTGCTGAGGTTATGCCTGATACACAGTATCATTAATTTATTTTAAATCTTTTGCCATCTGTATTTTAAAATGTCTGGTCCAAGTGGATTTTGAGGACTGCATTATTGCCTAGTGTGCACTGTAAATAATGAGTATCTGTATTCAGTACCTGTGTACTGGTAGATTAAATTTTAGAAGTTAATGGACGACTATACCATAAACACACTTTTTCTTTGCCTACAGTATATATCCTTCCATATATCGCACTACTTGGAGAAAAAAAAGTAAAGCCAGCAGAGTGGCACAGTGGATAGCACTGTCAGCTCACTGCAAAGAGGTTCCCCAGTTCAGTTCTCAGCTGAGGTACTTCTGTGTGGAGTCTGCATGCCCTCTCTGTGTTCGTGCAGGTTTCTGGGTGCTCTGGTTTCTCCCCACAATCAAAAGAGATGCAGTAGGTTGATTGCACATTCTAAATTGGTCATAGGTATGAATGTGCATGTGAGTGTGATGCGGAAGAACTACCGTGACAGGGCTAGCCACCAAGCAGTCTAAACCGCGGCTCTAGATGACTGCCAGATTGTCACTGTTGAAGTGACATGCCGACCCCATGTGCAGAAAAGGACTTGCGGATGCATTACAAGGAGCACCTCAGCTGTTTCCTTCACCATTTCTCACTTCTATGCTAAAATGCTTTAAAAACTAAAAACTCGAATAAACAAAACAAAGCAAAAAAGAATTCGACCGACATACACCAGCTTTGTGCTAAAAACTCTGGTTTATTAAATGTTAATACACAAGGCACAGCAAAACACTATGACTAAGCGCTTTTACCTCAACAGGCAACATCAGAGTCATGTGCTTTCATTCAAATGAGGGAAAGGCAGTCCATACAGCCTACCTCGATCTGGCTAAGGCCTTCGATACAATACCCCACTCGGGTATCATTGAAAAACTCATCAGCTTAAATGTTAACCCATACATCACAAGATGGGTTGCAAACTGGCTGAGTGACAGAACCCACAGGGTCAGAGTTGCTGGCGCCATGTCAGACTCAAAGCCTGTCACAAGTGGTGTCCCACAGGGCTCAGTCCTGGGCCCACTCTTGTTTGGCATCTACTTTTCCGAAGTACAAGCAAACACAGGAGGGTTATGGCTGACAAAGTTTGCAGATGACTGCAAACTGGGAGCCATAGTAGAAAACACATCTGACACAGATATCCTTCAGAAGGGTCTCACAGAAACGGATAACTGGTGCCAGAGCCACGGCCTGAAGTTAAATGCCAAAAATGCATAGTCATACCCTTCAAGGTTACCCCTAGCTACCAAATAGGTGGCAATCCACTGAGCACAGAAGAAGTTATCAGGGACCTGGGGACCCAGGTTGATAGTAGTCTGTCATTCGACACCCATGTAGCTAAAGTAGTTAGGAAGACCTTCTACATTGCCCACCTTATCATGAAGGGATTCTCATCTAGATCAAGGGAGGTCATTGTCTCCCTTTACTCATCACTCATCAGACCAATGATTGAGTACAATGCCCCATTCGGAATGTATCTGACCCGACACTTGCAGCAGCTGGAGAGGTCACAAAAGTTCCTCACCAAAAGGATAAAGGGTCTCAAAAATCTGTCCTATGCTGCCCGACTGAAAGAACTCTAGCTCTATTCAGTACATACAAGGCCATGTCAAACCCAGATTTGATGAATATGCTTCACCTCAAAAATCTAGATCCATCAGAGCCACAATGGAGGGATAGATTCATCACCCAAAGACTCCTATGCTGTGGAACAAAATCCCGGTACATGTGAGGCAGAGCATGGCCTTGTTCAAGAGAAATCTTGACCAATGGATGGGAGATCGCAGATATACCCCAGGGATTACCTCAGTGTCACTGCTCGACAGAGGCACAGCAAAATAATGGGTATAGTTCCCCATACTAAAGGGGTGGCGTGGCAGATAGCCTAGTATGAACCTATGAACCTATGAACCTATAAACACACCTTAAATACTATACATCACTTCCTGTTCTCCAATGCCTTCAGAAATGTAACCGTTGCCATACCTAAACATTTTCAGTTCTGTTGATAATTTCACTTAGGTCAAGGAATACAGACACAAAAAAATGCATGAAATAAAAATAATGAAAAATGAAGAATAAAATTTCACAAAACTGTAATAATAACAAATTTAAACATCAAATATATGTAAGGTTGTGGCTCAGTCTTACAGAGCTAGCAAAATCACAATAAACAATATTTCTAAAAACAATACTTCTAAAAACGAGAATTTCATAATGCTTACATGCATGTCCATAACCTAACACAGTTTCCTCTTTTGTTTTAATACACTGGCTATAGAAATATATTCATTAGGAAGCCTAGGCAAGAACTGTGATCACTTGTATATAACTTGTTTGATCACTTGTACATAACTTGTTTGTACATATATCAAAAAAAATAGTTCATATACTTATTTCTTTGAGACTATTCTCTTAGGGTAATCTAAATACGTTTGATTCATATTTGTACTAATATGTTTTGGAGTGAAACCTGGTTATGTTACTTTCTATTTTTGTTGCCTATGTAATCCATAATTGTTTTGTAACTGGATCTTTTCTCCTCGGGTCTCCACTGAAAATGGGCCCCTGGGCCAGCTGGACCAACCCAGTTAACAAATGTCAATAAACAAACAAATAAATAAATAAATAAATAAATAAATTCCAGGTTGCACCTTGGCATTCAGTCTAAGTTGTCATTTTGTTTCCTTAATTTCTATATCTAACTTGGGGTCACCCCTTCTATCTTCTCTGTAGGACCTATCAATTACAAAAAACAAAAATCTTTTGTAATTTGAACATGTAGATGAGTGTAGGAAAAGTGAACTGGATGTTTTCTTGTTTTTAATGTCTCTGGTATGCTCAGCAATCCTGTCTCTTAACCGCCTAGTGATTTTTCCCACATAGAATGCCTGACAGGAAATGCATGTGGCCATATAGACCACCATCTCAGTGTTACAATTATACCATCCGGGGCATTGTAGGTTCCTACGAAAATCTGCAATTTCTACGTATGGCTCATCATTGATGTACTTATACCAGTTACAGGCCTCACATTTACTCATTCTTGAGTTGTAATTTCCCTTTATACTTCTGTCATTCAATTCCAACCATTCCATAATGTTTCTGCCTTTGTTGTATACCACTCTGGGCCTTTGCCCCAGCTTACTCCTAAGCTCAGCATAGGTCCATAGGTAGGTACTAGGCTATTAGCCCAAGGGCCTATGTAAGCCTAGCCAACAAGGTTCCCTGGCTTACGCCACCCAAGAAAGTTATTTTCCTGTGCCACAGTCGAGCAAAGACACAGAAGTGATCCCTGGGGTGTATTTCCTATTTCCCATCCACTCATAAAGATTTTTCTTGAAGACTGCTAATGAAGAACTTTGCTTGACATAGATGGGTAGTCTGTTCCAGAATATGGGAAGTCTCTGGGACAGGAATCTATCCCTTCAGCATGTACTGTTTATTGTGGTGACAAGGTTTAGGTCCCTAGAGCATGTAGCTTGGAGGGATTGGGATTTCTTTAGGGGTAGCTTGTCCAACAGCTCTGGGTTTGACATAGCTTTATATGTTAGGCAGAGATCACCTCGGAGTAGGCGATATGCTACGGAGTAAAGTTGGAGTTTTTTGAGATGGTCAGTGTACGGCATTTGTTTGAGGCCAGTAATCCTCTTTGTGAGGTACTTCTGTGGCCTTTCCAGCTGCTGCAGATGTCTTGTGATGTACATTCCAAAAGGGGCATTGTACTCTATAATGGGTTTAATGCATCAAAAACATTCTCCCAAATAACATTCAACTTGGGGATTAATTGGGGCATTAATTGATTGTAGGGTACAACAAATACCTCATCTTCCAAAGTAGATCCCCTACGGTTGTTCACTAGGCTCCCTCCTGATCTCAATATGGGTGCAAATGTTTTAGGTCCTACCTTTATTAACCTCATTTTTTGTCTTATGCAACATTTTGATAGGGCACCCCCTAGTTTTAAACATGTCAATAAGAATGCTCATCTCTTGTTGGGACATCATGTCATCACTAATTAACCTTGAGATCCAAACCATCTGGCCCTTAACCACACTTCTTTTTTGGTGGGCCGGGTGACAGCTATCAAACTGAAGAAAATTGTTGCAATAAGTATCTTTCCTATAGATGGTTGATCTCAAGGTTCCTATAGATGGTTGATCTCAAGGTTCCCTGCCTTTTGTCCAATTCTATATCTAGATAGTGGATCTTGGAAGAATGCAGCTGGTGTGTAAATTTTAAGTAGGATGTAGTCGAATTCAAATAGTCCACAAATTCCTTTGCTTCATCAATCGTGCCTCCCCACAAAATCAGTATATCATCCAAGAATCTCAAAAATAAAATTATCTTAGACCAAAATGGTGAGGTGAACACAAATTGTTTTTCCCACTCAGTCAGAACTAATTTCACAAAAACGGGGCACATTTGGCCCCCATAGCCACTCCTGTAGTTTGACAAAACAGTTCAAAATATAAAAAGTTGTTTTTCAAGATGATTTCCATTAAGCTCACCCAAAAAATAATTTTGTCATTTAACAACAAGTGCCCCTTAATCAAACTATCATGATACAGTTCCAGTTCTTCCTGGGGTTTCAGCGAAAATGAATTGATCACATCTATTGTAAGGAACATAAAGTCCCTACTCCTGTCAACCTCCCAAAGCATTTCCAAACAATGCCAGGAGTCCTTAAGAACCTGTGGGTAAACCTGCAAAGTCCCCTTTGAGTAATGATCTACATATGACGCCAGGGGCTCAGTCTTTGAACCTCTGGTGGCAACTATGGGTCTGAAGGGGGATTTGGAGGGTCCTTATGGCACTTGGGGATGCCAAAAATTGATGAAATAACAGGCATAGTGTTAGTCAGATAAATTCCACTTTAGTGATGAGCTCCTCAAATAGTGTATCCTGCAAAAAAATATCAATTTTAGTGTACAACCTGTTCACCTCACTTTTTCAGACTCTTTCATATGTGGTCGAGTCATTCAGAATGTCATACATCTTTCCTGCATAGTCGAAATGCAACATAATTACTATTCCACCCCCTTATCTGGTTTCATAAATCGGTAATCCTTGTTTTTATTACTTCTCTTTGGACTACCCTTTCATCACTAGTCAAATTGTCCACAAAACCAATCTTGATGTTACATATTTTCCTGATTTTGATCTCAAACAATTTTTCTAGGACACTGACTAGTGGATTACGGGGTGGGGGGGTAAAAGATCTGGTGCACTTCAAGAGTTCCAGTGCATTTTCCACATAATTGTTTGGGGATGAAAAAAATAAATACAAATTCAATTTTCTAACATACATCTTTAAGTTTATCAACACACTTGCCACATCAGCCTTGTACTCAGGGATGAAGTTAAAACCTCTTTTTAACAGTTTAAAATGTGTTTCCCTGATCAACAAGTCACTAAGGTTGTAGATGGTAAACCAACCCTTAACCACAATATCTGCAGTGTTTATTTACAATCTGTATAGTTTCAGACAATGCATTGTTAAACATATTTGTGTTTAAATAGACATCAAAAAATTCAGAAAAGTCCATAAATGACCTGTAAGCACTTTTTACTTCACAAGGCTGATCACCCTGTGAGTTTAGATCTAGAACAATGTTATTCATTTCATCAAATACATCATGCCTTATATTACGAGCAACAGTTTGCATTTCATCATTTTCACTGTACACAATTTGACTGCTATCAAGTTGCATGTGTAAATTGTCAACAAAATCATTTAAAACTGTCTGTTCCACCTACCTCTCCCTTTCCCCCTTCCCCTCTTGTTCGTCCCCCCCCCCCGTTGTTGTGCCTGCCAGTTTCTCTGCCCATTCCAGGCTTGGTCACCCCTATTCATTAGGCATTCGGAAAACCTTAATTGGGGGGAATGCTCAAAAAATGTTCCTGGTTAGCTTCAAATTCACTTTCATATTCACTTTCAAACTCATCATTCTGGGTCACTTCTATGCTATTCAGTTTCTTTTGTTCATCATATATTGAGTTTCATAGAAGGCGAATAAGAAATTGTTTCCCTGCAAGTCAGATCATGTGGCCTTATTTATTTTAAGATTTCTGGCAAAGAAAAAGTCTGCATAGCAAGATGATTTTACCCCAACCACATTCCCCTTTCACTGAGTTGATAAAATTGTTGAGGGTTTGAAGTTGCAGATTTGAAACTATAAAGAGAAATTACAACTTTTTTGTCACTGTTCAGAGAGCAGATGGGGCTGAATACCATGAATTGTTATGTCTCTATAGGTGAAAGAAAGTGCTTATTTCAACGACTGTTAAAAATAAAGCTTTAGACAAAACATGGGAGTAAATGGGAAACAGTAAAATTGTGACTGGAAATTCTAAATAGTGAGCAGTAGTTCTTAGTACATTTTAAGAGAATGGAAACAACACCAGGCAGGACAGGGACAGGCATGCCCTGGAAACACGGGGTGCATTCTCAGAAAGGCAATGGGTGGTCTAAAAGAAATAAACGTATTAAGGACCACAGGGATAAAGCAAGATAAAAATTAACAATTGTTTACTGTGCTGACGAAAGGTTTCATGCTGCACAGAACATCAAAACAAGATTCAAATATATTTTTTACAGATTCTGCCTCCAGTGATCCTTAAAATAAAGTTTTGTGTGAAAATTGTCATGATTCATTACTTATTCCAAGTGTTATTTTGTACCATACATACATGTACATGATCTGTGGCTGCTGTTATGCTCCATTTATTCTGTATATTTTTAAATTCTTATTTCTTTATTTTGTAAAAAGTTCAGGACTGAAAATGGGCCCTAATGGTGCAGTCCATCTACTTGCAAAATAAATGAATAAATAAATAAATACATACATTCATACATATATACATACGTAAATCAATGACTTAATGAAATAAAATGCCTTTTGTGCTGAGTCAGTCAGTTGTTTATTTCCTTTTAGAAAACAGGCCTAGAAAAACACAAACCCTTATAAGTGCTCCAAAGGGGATGCATTTAGGTACCAAAAGAGCCCAGTGAAAAATGTGTGCCTATTTATTGCACAAAATCCGTGTGCTAGCTAAAACAGTTTTCCTGATGCCATAGTTTTGTTTCCTTGTTAATGCTGACTTGTTGAATAAGACACTGCCTCCTAAACTACAAATCATACAGGATGGAATATAAATGCACAGACTTATGATCAGATCAGCCAGGAATGAGCTTACACAGAGTGAAATGCTCACAAAACATTTTAAGTGTTCATAAAGGTGTCCTGTCAGTTGTCATTATGTACTACTCCAGGGCATACCTTTTGACTGTCCAGAATTTCCACAGTTTTGTCTGTTCCTCATACAATTTATGATTTTCTGGCAAATTGTTAAGAATTTAAGTCACTAAATAATAGTAAGAGATTTGAGTTTCAGACTTCAAATCCTTCAGAAAATGCATGCTAATGCAAAAAAATCTATTCGGGGAACTTTTTTAAGTTTATAAAACCAATATTTAAAAATCTGTCCAAGATTTTGGGCTGCATTCTACCCATTATTTTTGGCTATGTCCAGAATTCATGCACTGTTATGTTGAAAGGTGTGCTCCTTGGCTTAGACTTGTGACTATTGGTTAATGTTTTCTTGGTAAGCTGCTAATATTAGGGGTCATTATGTCCCATTTAAAAGACATAGCTTTCATATGCTATTTTCAAAACATAAAGCTGATGTTGACATCACTGGATAGGTAAAAACTGCAAGCAAGCTTGTTAAATGTCTGTGTTCAATTGGGGTTGGTGCTAAAGAATTTGTATAACATTTCTAAGAGGGATAGCTCTCAACTTTTGCTTCCAGAGCTATGGGCAAAGGAAAAAAAAAGTAAAAATGCCCCAAATTATAGACAGTTTTTAAATCCTGGTACTAGTAATTTAGAATATCATAATGTAATTTCTATTTTTTGGAGGGATGGAGCAAAAGTTTGGGAAAAATTAGGTGTGGTATCCCTCAAAAATCTGGAATGTTGAGAGGTATGCAGGGAGTTGTTCACAACTGCTAATCTCTAGTTAGGCTCTTCTCTTATTCTTATTCATATCAAGTGAGATGGAGAGGTTAGGTGTCTCCTGGAAAAATGTAGCACCCTAACAGGACTGTTGCTAGTGGGGTCAGTACTTGACCACAGTATCAGCTTCTCATCCTTTTTAGTCACTTGCTTAAACTGACTGAGGAAACTGGTAGTATGTACCCTACCTCTTTATGGGTGGTAGCTTTAATGTGTATGTAACTCCGTTTTGGGCAGCACCACTCCATGGACTGAAAGTTGTGACACAGACCCAAAAGTTTCTTAATGCTCTGAAGGAGGAATTGAGGTGTCTGGAGAATGATTCACTCAGAAGAGACAGGGCATGCATTTACTACATTGATGGCTACAATCAATGGGCTGCAATCAGTCAATCGCATTGATTATTGGCTGCTGAATAATGTAGTGATGAGAGGGCCACCAGAGGCTGAGGTGATCCCACCTCCAGTTACAGATGGTGAGGTAGTGTTTCTGAGGCTTGGCTTGCTGAATGCTAGGGAGGGTGGACAACAATGGAGGTTAAATCCCTTTTTATTCCATGATCAGAAGCATTAGAGAAAATAGGATAGGATAGGCTAGGAAAAGGATAGGATAGGATAGGATAAGATAGGATAGGATAGGATAGGATAGGATTTGAACAGGTTCCTGCATGATAATCCTTGTCTGGCAGGAGTCTTTTAAGCTTTTGCTAACTGACAGTTGTAAGTCTGTTAAATCATAGATAAGCAGAAGCTGGGTTAATCAAAGTGAAGTAAGTTGATGGTGAGATCGACCAACTGTAAGCCTTTTGAAGGATTACTCAATTTAAGGATAAGGAGAAAGTGAGACAGTATGAAATGGTCCATATATGGCTATGAAGAAGCAGGCATAGCTTCACACAGAGCAGCAACCCAGTCCTGGTGTCTAGCAAATAAGCAAGATAATTTTTTAGCATGTAGATTGAAACAAAGGCAAGCATAGCAAGCTATTATGATTGTCCTTTGTTCAAAGGAAAGAGGGTGGGACAAATCTTTTACTATTGCCTGCCTTGCAGCAGTCTGGTCTTCATTATGGCAGTGAATCTCTTAAGTTGAGCAAAGAGAATGTTCAGAAATTGTCTGTACCCATCACTGCAGAAGGGCTTAAAGAGGCTGTTTTGGGCCCAGTGAACAAAGCCTAAGGTGATTTGGAATGAAAGTAGAGCTCTACTTTGTATGATATAATGGTTTGCCCCCTGCTGTGACTCTGTCATTTCAGGCAGTCCAATAAGTAATCCTCTGTACTCATCAACTACCACCATCATCATCATTAGCATTCCCCTAAACCTGGTCAAAGCCTCTGTATGCATCAGCTACCACCATCACCATCATTAACATTCCCCTAAACCTGGTCAAAGATAAGACTCTTGTAGCTTAATACAGACCTACATTTTCTATGGCATGATCTTGGTTAAAAGACTGCAGAGGCTGCTTCCAGCACTGAAACATCTTGCAAAGGCTGAGTTTGTCCTTATCTGGTGTAATACAGACCATTTGTGTGATATGCTTATAAAGCAATCGGTGTAAAGCAGCACAGACTCAGTGGTAGAAATCTTTGTTGACTTAGAAAAAAGCATTGGTCTCCATCGGCTAGTTATATTTTTGTGCGGTACTGTAGGCATTGCCTATACCACCAGCTTTCATTTATGTGGTTTATGTACAGTGTCCTTAACACAGTGCCAGGGACTTCCGCATAGTTTGTGTGAGCCTTTGCAGCTGAACTACTATCAAGCATGACAATCATTGCTGGCATTTTAATAGGGATTGATGTTTGGGCCTTACTTTTTAAGGCTGATTGCTTTCTGATCACCAGGAACCCTACTAGAGTCACAATGCGTTATTAGCTCCTATGTGTGTTTATAAGCATATGCAGATTAAAAATTAACTATATTATGGTGGAGCTTTTTTGTGATGAATGCACATTACAGTGACCAGGAAAAGAAAGGAACAATATGGTTGATGGTGATACTGAAGTAGTGGAGCTGTAGGGCTGTAGGGCTGGACTCCTATTTTGTTTAACAAGTGATGATCATTTGAAATTTCCATTTTCCAGAGATGTAATTGTTAAATAATCCTTAAAGGAATAAATTAAAATGCAGCTTTTTCCACTGATTTAGGCATTGAAAGAAAAACTCCCAGAACTGAATCAAGAGGGGGAAGTAAAAGCAACCTATACCTACACATTGCTTTTTGAATAGGATGAGATGGAAGTAGTGATAGACATTTTGCATTTGTTTGTAAACTAATTGGGAGAAGCTGATGAGAGTAAACCTGGCTCCTATTCTGCATTTGTGTCAGTGTATGACTGAGTTTAAAGCATATATTTACTTTTCTGAGAAAGTTATTGTATTTGTGCATTAATGATACAAAGATGAACAGGATTTTTAACTATTGTGGAGAAGAGCATTGTCAGGGCCGCAAAAGTGGTACCAGTTCATTAGACTTCAGGCATAAATTCTTAGAATATTCTGCCGTAAGTGGGCTGTGGTTCTGGACTACTGATTTCATTAATTCAATTCCAGACAGACCATTTCTCACACCATGGTGGCATGGTTTACCCTGATGTATTTACTAGTGCTGGGTATTTATTTATTTATTTATCCTTGGTGGACTGTATTAGTCTCACTATGCTTGTAGCCTCTTCTCTGCGGGGGTGGGGTGGGGTGGGGGGCTGAGGTGGTATTTGTACTACTAGGGAAAATTTGGCCAGGGCACCAGTGTACTTCCCCAGCTCTATGGAGGTGTTAGATGGCATCAGAGGGATCCTACAGCAGTAAAGAAGAGGCCAAGCAGCAGCAGGGAGGAGGAGAGAAAAGATATGGAGAGTTTAGAGGTGGAATGTGAGAATGAATCTGAAGAAAAATGTATTCAATATGGGGCTTCAGAAAGTAAACAAAGATTCCAGTGTAGTGGATGTTAGAAATGAGCAGTGTTTGCCTGTCTCCATGGAAAAGGCAGTAAGCGAGTCTGTTGAAGTGGCACAGATAACAGGACTGGCATCAGGACAGGTTGCAGGTGATGTTCTGTTAAAAATAATTGAGCAGGATGATCCAGGTGACAGTTTTGCTGTTTCATGGGGTGAGATGGCACACAAGTTTTTAGGAAGTGCTGAGGATAGTAATGTGGAAAAGGAAGCAGTTGAGGTGGCAGCAGAAAATACAGCAGTTAAAAATAGTGCAGCGACAGAAAATAAATGAGGAAAGCAGCAAAAAAACTGAGACGGTGTCTGGTTTTGTGCAACAGATAATGCAGTAACTAAAACATTTGTAACAGTGACAGCAGACAGAAAGGAGAGCAGCAGCAAACTGAGAGGGTGTCTGGTTTTGTGCAACAGATAATGCAGTAACTAAAACATTTTCAGCAGTGACAGCAGACAGAAAGGAGAGCAGCAACAAACTGAGAGGGTGTCTGGTTTTGTGCAACAGATAATGCAGTAACTAAAACATTTGCAGCAGTGACAGCAGACAGAAAGAGCATCAACAAACTGAGAGGGTGTCTGGTTTTGTGCAACAGATAATGCAGTAACTAAAACATTTTCAGCAGTGACAGCAGACAGAAAGGAGAGCAGCAACAAACTGAGAGGGTGTCTGGTTTTGTGCAACAGATAATGCAGTAACTAAAACATTTTCAGCAGTGACAGCAGACAGAAAGGAGAGCAGCAACAAACTGAGAGGGTGTCTGGTTTTGTGCAACAGATAATGCAGTAACTAAAACATTTGCAGCAGTGACAGCAGACAGAAAGGAGAGCAGCAACAAACTGAGAGGGTGTCTGGTTTTGTGCAACAGATAATGCAGTAACGAAAACATTTTCAGCAGTGACAGCAGACAGAAAGGAGAGCAGCAACAAACTGAGAGGGTGTCTGGTTTTGTGTAACAGATAATGCAGTAACTAAAACATTTTCAGCAGTGACAGCAGACAGAAAGGAGAGCAGCAACAAACTGAGAGGGTGTCTGGTTTTGTGCAACAGATAATGCAGTAACTAAAACATTTTCAGCAGTGACAGCAGACAGAAAGGAGAGCAGCAACAAACTGAGAGGGTTTCTGGTTTTGTGCAACAGATAATGCAGTAACTAAAACATTTTCAGCAGTGACAGCAGACAGAAAGGAGAGCAGCAACAAACTGAGAGGGTGTCTGGTTTTGTGTAACAGGTAATGCAGTAACTAAAACATTTGCAGCAGTGACAGCAGACAGAAAGGAGAGCAGCAACAAACTGAGAGGGTGTCTGGTTTTGTGCAACAGATAATGCAGTAACTAAAACATTTTCAGCAGTGACAGCAGACAGAAAGGAGAGCAGCAACAAACTGAGAGGGTGTCTGGTTTTGTGCAACAGATAATGCAGTAACTAAAACATTTTCAGCAGTGACAGCAGACAGAAAGGAGAGCAGCAACAAACTGAGAGGGTGTCTGGTTTTGTGCAACACATAATGCAGTAACTAAAACATTTTCAGCAGTGACAGCAGACAGAAAGGAGAGCAGCAACAAACTGAGAGGGTGTCTGGTTTTGTGCAACAGATAATGCAGTAACTAAAACATTTTCAGCAGTGACAGCAGACAGAAAGGAGAGCAGCAACAAACTGAGAGGGTGTCTGGTTTTGTGCAACAGATAATGCAGTAACTAAAACATTTTCAGCAGTGACAGCAGACAGAAAGGAGAGCAGCAACAAACTGAGAGGGTGTCTGGTTTTGTGCAACAGATAATGCAGTAACGAAAACATTTTCAGCAGTGACAGCAGACAGAAAGGAGAGCAGCAGCAAACTGTAAGTAAAACTGTTTTTAAAAAGAGAGGAAGTCCAGCTGTCAGAAAAAGAACACAAATGACACTGTAATAGATAGATATTATGTATGGGACAATTTGGTAACTATTTTTGGTTTTAAAGCTCAAGAAATTCAGTCTTTTACATATATTGGGACAGAGACATTTTGTGACTTAACATTTGAAACTGAAGGACTGATAATGAAATTTCTGGAACTGTGTGACAAAAAGGATGACATTTATTCATGGAACAATTATTTGTTTTCTGGTAGTAACTTAAATGTTAAATAAATGTTACTTTGCTGTTTAGAACTGATGAACTGGAAAAAAAGTTGTTAAAAATGTGTGCAGGCTCTGCATGAAACTGTTGATAATATTGTGAAAGTCAGAGATGAGAAAAACTTATGGAATGGAGGAGAGAGACTGAAATCTATTTTGAAATGTGATTAAAAAAACATGGTAAAACACTTGCCAAGTGTTATTTTTTTGACTGGTCATAGAGGGACATTAAGATATGCTGGACAGCCTAAATCATCTTTCTTTTGTGGGCACCTTTCTCATTCCAGCCATGACTGTGACAAGATACAGTGTAACCAGTGCAGGGAGAAAGGACATACAGCAAGAAGGTGCATGCCGGAATGTAATGTGTGTAAAAAAAAAAAAAAGTGATGCTTTTGGATGGCTTGCCAAGAACAAACAGCAAATAATGAAACAGACAGGAAAAGGGAAGAAAACATACACGAGGAGGCTGATGGAGAGGGTGAACAAGGTGAAGAAGTAACTGCAGAAGAAGAAGAAAAAGTATGGCGGGGAAAATAAGGAGCAAAAGAGTTTATGCAGGAAGAGAGGTTAGGAGAAGGGGTTAATACTAATATTTTTTAAAGTTCTATCCAGTGAAAAATCTAATTCTGAGGATTAAGGATTATTTGTACATAAACCCAGAAAAAAAATATTCAGTTGAGGAAATAGTGAAAATAAGGAAACAGAAACTTAAAAACACTTCCCTTAACTTAAAAAGAAGGAAAAGCAACAATTTTAGAGTACTTTCAGTAAATCTGAACGGTATTATTGACACTGTAAGAAGGATAGGGATATTGGAGTGGTATGCTAAATGAGACTTGGATGTTATTCTGATAGAGGATGTAAGATTCCTGACAAGTGAAGAAAGACTGCAAAGAGAAAAAATGTGGGGCGGAAATATAATGTGGAACTTAGAAAGTGAATGTTGCTCTGGAGTGACAGTGAAAATACTAGATGTAACATTGGTAAAAAGGGGAAGATTAACTGTTATGGATGTGAGGTGGAAAGAATTTTTTTATAGAATTATAGCATTATATGCATACGTAACTAGCAAGGAACGAAAAAATCTGTTTCATCAAATATTTGACTGTGGTGGTTTACATGAAAATTATAATTGCAGGAGACATTAATTGTTATTTAAGGGAAAATATAAAAAGAAAGGGAAAAATGTAAAAATACTGGAAGTGATAAAATGTGGTCAATTAGGTGTATGTAACAAAAGTCAATGGACTTATAGAAGGGGAGCACTTGGATCTGAAGTAGATTATTCAGTGTTATCAGAAGGCTTGGGGGTAGCAGATGGTAATACAATTGTGATGGGTTTTTTAGACCATTTATCAATATGGATGGAGGTGATGGAAGAAAGCAAGTATATTAAATCAGGAAAGGGAATACAAAAATAAATGAGAACTTATGGGATGAAATTGGAGAGCAGAAAGTATTGCAATTATGGAAGGGTCATATAACCATGAAGGACCTCTATAAAAACTGGTCTGAATGGTAGATTAAATTTAAAAAGCATTATAAAAAGTGTTTTTTCTTCCTAATGACAGGATGATGCAAGAAAGGAAGAGAAAGTAAAGTATGGGAAATGTATATAAATGTATTAAAAGAATATAGGGAATAATTCAAGAGAGTATTATGTTTTGGAAAAAGAAATATATGCAACAAAATTGAGAAAAAATAAAGGCATTACCAGTTAGACAGAGATTATTTACAAGGGAGAAGAGAGGCAGTATCACATACTTGGGTAAAATAGTAAAGGAAGATAATAGTGTAATGAGGTAAATGAACAATGTAAAAGGATCGGTAAAAAGAACACAAGAACAGATTATGAGTGTTGGAGTACAGCATGTGGAAAATATGTATAAGAGCAAAAAGAAGAAATATTTAAAAAAATCCAGAACAAGTAAGGAAGATTTTGAAAACAAAATTACTATTAGCAAATTTAATAAAGTACTTATGAAAGTAAATGTTGATTCAGTATCAGGCCCAGATGGCATAGAGTATGGAATGTACAAGAAATTAATGGACTGGCAAACAGAGTATTTTGTAAATATACTGAATGAATGGTTGAAGGAAGGGTTTGTTTCTGGAGAGTTATGAAGTGGGATATTAAAATTTATATGGAACAAAGATGAAAAAATGAAATAAAAAATTGGAGCCCTATCCCACTAAATAACACAGATTACACATTTTATGAGAATAATACAGAGGAGAATGAAAGGAGGGATGAGGGATAATGTGAAAGAAAGTATATATGGTATAATAGGGAAGGGATATCAATAATTTTTATAGGTTGTGAGAGAAATTGTGGATGTTATTATAAGTAAAAGGGAGGATATGAAACTTCTAAGAGGTTATTTGCTACAGTAGGACATCATGTTTTGCACTGTGTTATGGAGATGCCTGGAATAGTTAATAGAATTAGGAAAATTAAGTGTGTATGAAAATATATCAAAATAATAGAGTGAGAGTTTGAGCGAATGGGTGGTTAAGTAAAGAAATATGTATGAATAATGCTATAAGAGAGGGATGTCTCATAAGTGGAATATGTTTTGCACTGGTAATGAATCTAATACTGAGTGAAGTAGCTTATAAAATGGAAGGTGCTGGATATGTGATGCAAAACAAGGTGGTGATTCCAGTTGTTTTGACATATGCAGACACTATATCTGCAGTTACTAGGAACAAAATATGGATGAGGGAAGAGTTGGTTTGTCTGAATGGCTGTTTAAAGGAAATGGGAATGATCCTGAATAAAAGTAAAATTAAGGATTTCGGTGATGTGGTTAAAACTGTGTGTGTGTATTTTTCGGTGAAGTGTTTTTTGCTTAGGATAAAATTTGGCAAATTGATGTAGTTATGATGCAATGGGAGGGTTTGATAAAAGAAATGAAAGAAATATGTCTTCTGTGGAGGACATATAGATCAGCACTCAGGAAAAAGGTTTATCTGGTGATCTCTATATTAATGAGAAAACTAGCATATATGTCAAATATTTGTATGATCCCAGAAAAATAAGAAAAGGAACTTGTGCAGTTGGTATTTTTTATATGGGGTTCAAGATTAAACCCAGTGAAAAGAAGTGTGTAACATACGGGTGAAGATGAAAGCGGACTGGTATTACTAAATCCAGTTGTTTATTCTATTTCTTAGGTGCCTTACCTTCAACTACTTCTAACTTTTTTCTTCCACTCCATTTCTGGAAGGGTCAATTGTATAACTGCTGCTCAATGTGTCTTAAACCTGAATATAATGTTATGTATGGGTCTATATTAGAACATCGAAGCTTCACAACTTCGAATGTTCTAATATCGACCCCTATTCAGCGAACGCTGAAAATAAGCGGTTATGAACACTGAATTTCTTCCTAGGGAAGGAATTCAGTTGGCTGTTCCTGTGGCTTTGCTGTGTTCAGCACTGTGGTGGAAAGTTACGGGTCAGGATCAGGTAAGTGTGCGATTGTGTGGACGTGTGGGTTATGGTGCGGGGCAGGTGAGTTAGGGTTAGGGCGTGGGTCAGGTAAGTGTGCGATTGTGTGGACGTGAGGGTTAGGGCGGGGTAGGTGAGTTAGGGTAGGGCGCTGGTGAGGTGAGTGTGCGATAGTGATGGACCTTAGGGTTAGGGTTTGGGTTAAAGTAAGTGGATAGCTAGTGGTGTGTGTACAGTTTAGTGTAGGGTTAGATGTAGGATTTTAGGTGTATGTGTGTGGATTACTGTTTGTTTGGTGTGTTTGTGTTGTGTGTATGTGTGTCGGAAGAGCAAATTTTTTCCCTTGGAAAAAATTTGCTGTTTTGCATGTTCGATGTTGTCAGCGTTATAGGGGTCGATATTAGAACATTCAACTTTTTAAAAAGTTGATGTTCTAATATAGACCTGTTATGTATATATAACTTTGAAATAATGTTATGTTTTGTAAAGTGTTTTATAATAAGTTAGTACTATATGTGCTAAATGCTGGTATTGCTTATGACTGTAATCTGCTTGAAACTAGCATTTACTAAATGTTCAATGTGTATTATTATCGTGGAGCTTTTCTCCCTGGGCCTCCGCTGAAAATTGACATATATCCAGTCAGACTATCCTAGTCAACAAATGTAAAATAAATAAAATAAATAAATAAATGATTCAACTTCTTTATACTTATATAGAGTATTAAGGTGGTAAAGGAAAGAATGAGAAATTAATAGTGAGAATGTTTAAATATTGGTAGAAAAATGTCTGAGAGATTATGAAAATAAGAAAAACAGAAAAAAAGAATATATCAATGAAGAAATTAAAAATTATCAAGAATTATCAAGGAAAAATGCTAACATGGAAAATAAAACTTGATGATATAGAGAAAGATAGAAGGATGTGGTAGGTAATGTGATGAAAACATATTATTTTGTAAATCCATGGGAAAATTTACCAGAAGTGATTAAAGCCATTAAAGTAAGGGGAAAGTGGTGTACCAAGATAGTAGAGTGTCAGGATTTCAAAGGAGACTGATATTAATTCAGTTACCAGTAAAGGGGAATATGCCACATGAAAAGAAAGTTTAAAGAATATTTATTTTGTGGGTAGAAGAGACAACGGAGCATTGTTTCTGAAATGTAAAAGAGTGGTGAAAGTCTGGAAAAAGTTTTGTGAAGAAAACATTTTTGAGAATATTAATATAAGCAATATATATATATGAATATCATTATACATGGATATTATAAGAACAAGAAAAATGAATATGTGAGAAGGGTGGATAAGAATTTATTTTACGTAATATGGGTTATTTGGAATGAAAGACTAACTACGATTTTTTTAATGGGAAATGGATTTTGGCAGATATATTGCAAAAAATCAGATTATGGTTGTGAAAGAAGGAGTGGGGGTCTGTTATGGAAAAATAACGATGAGAATGTTATAAGAAAAATGATAGATGATAAAAAATATAAAAGTATATATACATGCCTGTAAATATGTACATTTTGTAAATATGTAAATAATATTTTAAGTTGTGTTAAAAAAGGACCCCTACTCTTTTTGATAGATGCCATGGAATCTTTTAAATCCACCTGAGCTACCACCAACTCAGGCAGATGGGGCTTTGGTCTTATGTCTTATCTGTAGGATGACACACTAAGGAATGCACTTCCCCATGCTATACTGCAGTATAAACAGTCCAGCTATCTGATGTGGAAATATAACCCAGAGCCTTCTGCATAAACGGTGAGGTTTTGTCACTGATGCTGTTGTTTTGTCTAGCAATAAACAAAAATATTTGCTAGAAGCAGCAGTTGTGATGCACATATGCATTATATCACAGTGGGCATCGCCCCGAACGTCACAGGCCAAAAGAATAATATGATTTGAGGTAACACCTTTAAGCAGCAGACTCCTACCTACTGCTTTACAGTCCTTCTTCTCTGTATTCTTTATGGAAGCTGTTGGGGAGCCTGCTATAGTACAGCATCTAAAATGCTGCTGATGGCTGGTATGTCCAGCAATAAAGTTACTGTGTCCTGACACTGCATTTTAATACCTAAGCTTAAAGGTGAGGTTTATATCAATAACCTGACATGCATCTTGGGAAGAAAAGGAATACTAGCAGTGCATAGTAGTAATTTTAACTAGTCGTGCCATATAAGTAATGTAAGTTAATGAACTATATTGGTTCATAATTCTTGTTTGTTCATATATTAACTGTTTGAACAACCCAAGCTATTATTTGCTGTTGTGTTCAAATAATGTTTAATTGTTAAAAAAATAAGTGAGTACTAGCAATGTGTGGCAATAATTCTGACATTGCTAGTGAGGATGTTAATGATCTGCAGAAGGGTAATATATACTGAAGTATAACAAAATAAACACCTTTTAAAAGGCCTGCTAATGTTTTTTTTTCATTCTTTTCATTTGATAACTGGATATGTGGGATGGTCAAGTTGACCCTTTTCAGCCATGACTCAGAATGTATAGTGACACAAATAATATGATGGCGATACAAAATTCTGACAAAAAAAAATAACCATTTGAAAATAATAGCATATAAACTTGGACCCGATTTCAAAACACTCCATGTCAAGTGACCACTTACACTGAAAGCAAGTCTTCTGGAATCTAGCCCCTGGTGTAAACCTCTTTATAGATGGGCCTTACACTGAAGTAAGTTACTTACACTGAGAGCGAGTCTTTTGGTATCTGGCCCTTGACATTAAAAATACACGTCTGACTGCGGTAAGTGACTTTATAATGAGGACTGAAACATTCAGCAAGACAAATTACTAAAACTACTTGTAAAAATAACATCAGCTAGTTCCTTAGCTGAACATTTTTGTCACTGTCAACACTCAGTGACCATATAAAGGCAGGCA
The DNA here is from genome assembly GCF_019279795.1 of Protopterus annectens. NCBI lineage: Eukaryota > Metazoa > Chordata > Ceratodontiformes > Protopteridae > Protopterus > Protopterus annectens. Next base: position 1,634,913,081 of record NC_056735.1, on the reverse strand, counting down.
TAGTTTATAAGTTTGCTAATATACAACAAGTAGATAGTGATGTTAAACATGTTTTAAGGTATAGAGAAACTTGTTATAAATTACGCTATAATACTCTGATCCCTTTGGTTTAAACCAACAAATTAGTTGGAATTCAGTTATGTTTTTAGTTTGGGTTTTAAATAATATATTTCTTTGAGCGATGCTTTTTAATTGATGTTTGCTTATGACAGGAGGCTCTTGAGTATTATAAATGATGTTGTTTTTAATGAGATGGCTGTCATATAACAAAGTACTAGAAGAACATGTAAATAAAGTGTTTTGTGCTGCAGACTTATTAATTTTTTTTTACATTTATCAAGACAATATATAATACAACTGGAAACTTTTAAGGGTTTAGTGATGTTGATAGTAATCCTACCTTGCAGTATGGAGGTGGAATGCTGGGTCTGAAATACCAAATGCTCAGAATCCTGATGCCTAAATTATTGAGATCAGAAGCCCGATACCCCACATTACCGAAAGACCAGAAGCGCGAAATTCAAAATCCCAATGTTAAGGGATATCAAGTTAGCGCTTCTTGTGTTGCGGTTCAGGTAAGTATCTGTGTGTAAGTGATTTTGTGAGGGGCTTTAGTGTGTGTTAGTGTGTGTTGTGACTGTGGTGAGTGTGTGTGTGTGAGGGACTGTAATGTGTTTGTGTGAGTTTGCCTTGTGTGTGTGTTTGTGTGATCTCGGAGTTAGAATATTAAAGTAAGGGGGTGTGGGGGGCGCAGCCCCCCACATGGGGGTGCAGGGAGGCTTGCCTCTCTTCTCAACTACAGTGTAGGATTATTTGTTTGGGTTTGGGGGGACAGTGTGTGTATGTGTATGTGTGTACTGTATGTGTGTTTATCGTTTGCGATTTTGAATTTCATGCTTGTGGTCTGTCGGTCTTCTGGTATTTCGGGTATTTGATCTCGGGATTACGGGCATTGGTCTTGTGGGTTTTCAGTCTTTCGTAGTGAACACGGGATGCTAGATTGAAACATATAGAAAGAATTGAATCATTGCAGCATTTATAGTCATACCGAAGGCAGTGCATGCAAAACTAAGCATTAGAGGAAAGACATATTAATGTAGTGGTCCAGTAGAGAAGCCTAGATAACAGCAGGCAGTGAACACACAGAGGGAAGAATCTCACCTATGTTCATAGTCATGTAAGTAGTTCAGTTGCCAAATTCACCTACAGAAAAAAATAATCTTGATTTAGCTGTAGCTGTTTCTAATGTAATCAGTAATAGCATAAAATAGCAGGTTAGTTGTTTTACTGTTTGTGAAGACTGTCCACTTTTAAGTACATGCATTCCATTTTTTGAGTGCATTGATTCATTCAGAAGAGAAGAAAAAGTCTTATATAACGTAAATGGTCAGCAGGTACCGAGTTCAAGACCATCTGCCTTACTCACCCTTGACATCGGCCCTGAGCTGTGGTCAGTCTGAAGGTCAGTGTGAGCTGGTATCATTTGGCATAGGCCAGAACCTTATGTTATGCACTCTGTCCCAGGGGTCAAGTTGTTGTCCACTCAGCAGCAACCAGGTTAAAGCTGTGTATGCATCTTCTGTCAAAGTTCACTAAAGGCACACTGGCCTGAGCCCTGACCCCTACAGGAAAGTTCAACTTTTCATAAAGGTAGTGGAATAAGGTTACCTAGGGGAATAAAACTGTCTACCAGTTAGTGGGATGTAGAATTAATTCTACAAATGTTAACAAAAATAATCCTGAAGATTCTTTTACTATGATTTACATTTGCCAGTAGATGTATAGATTTTATTCTATGATCTCTTCACCTCTTGTGCAGTGGTCTGAGTATGAGGTCATACATTTTAGAAAAGGTCATTTACCGAATCACATGTTAAAAAGTGAAAGCTACAAACTTTAAAAATAGGGTTTGTCATGTAAACTATCTGGTTAGTGAAATATTTTAATTAGTTAAAGTTCATCTAATTTTCTGCCATTTTTATTTATTCTTTCTTATATTTTTTACTTATTTTCCCCTCCTGTTAGTTCATCTTTTCCATCTTAGTTCTGCTTGATTTATTAGCCTGTTTTTGTGTAACTTGCTCTGAGTTAGATGCAATACAATACATAGCATACTCACAGCTCATCACTTTAATTTGTTGTTTGAACTGCCACTACCAACCAAATAATAATGATCCATATCCTATTAATCTTTATTTCCTGAGCTGTTTTTTTTTTACCTGATTACTGAGTTGCCCTGATCCCTTGGAGGAAGGAATGTATTGCCTGTCTGGGGCGTAAGGATGACAAACTGGCATTTCACCTTATAGATGACTCTAGTGTTTTTACATGACACACTGTTAAAATGCCATGCCCATCCACACATAATGGGCACTAGCACTCCCTACACCAGCTGTGCCATCTCTGTACAGTATCAGAGCTGTATGTATTGCACTGATATTCTGCTCACTATGGAAATGTTGTTATTTCAACTCTTATACTTCATGTCATTCATCTGGACATGTCAATCAACTAAACACATGGCCTAGGAAGCATTTTATATTTTAATTTTAATAATTTATTTACCAGTTAAGCCCACTGGACACACAAGGTTCCATTTTCAAGGGTAACTTTGGAGCACTGTCTGGTTAAATGACTTGCTCAGACTCACATAGTACATAAATGGAGGTGGAAGGAAACAAACTCTAAATTCTTGACTATATAATCAAGTCATTTAACAACTCAGAGCATTAATCCTCTACACTAACTGCTAGACATTAACATCTGATATTTATTAAAATATATACAACACAGTATTATAAAACTGAAGTAAAACAGAAATCTTTTTAATATTAGTAATAGCAATAAGGCATTTGCACCAGTTAAGTTCATATTAGTTAACCTATGGGTCAGTACAGAACAGCCAAACCTTGTGTTGCTTTAGATGTCCAGGGTTTGGTTATCTAGAACATTAACATACCTCCTGGTCACACATTATTGGCTAAAGGAAAGAATGCAGACTTCAAAAAAGTAAATTCTTATCCTGGTATTCCCAGTAACATTTTGCAGCAGTCCTTGTATATAGCCACACTGGTAATGGCAACAGTGAGAACAAAATATAGGAAAAAAGGCTTCCTACTTGTCCCTTCTTACACAGCAAGTCTTTATTTGGACAGCTGCATCTTTAAAAAAAAAAAAAAAAAATAGAAAATCGGTAGATGTCTTGAGAGTTTACGACAAAAAGTATGTCTTACATTCCCTGTAATAGTTGCATAAGATGATCAGTAGAGATATAGTAAACCTCCAGACACTGGACCCAACCTCAGTTTGGTTTCGTAAAGGGCATATCATGCCTACTCAACCTGGTGGAGTTTTTTGAGAAGGTCACCAAAGCAATGGATGATGGCAAAATCATTCACACTGCCTACCTTAACCTGGCCAAGGCATTTGACACAATAACCCACTCAGGCATTGTTGACAAACTCAAGAGGTTAGGTACAAACCAGTGGATAGCCAACTGGCTCACAGACAGGAGCCTGGAAGTTAGAACTGGGGAGTCCACCTCTTCAAAGAGGCCTGTCACAAGTGGAGTCCCTCAGAGATCAGTCCTTGGACTGTTCCTTTTTGGCACTTACTTCTCAGAAGTCAAGGCCAATGTCACTGGTCTCTGGCTGACTAAATTTACAGATGATTGCAAATTAGGAGCTGTCATTGAAACTCACACTGACACAAATGTTGTCCAGAAGGGGCTGAAACAGACAAACAACTGGTGTCAGAGTCATGGGCTAAAACTAAATGCCAAGAAATGCTTACTAGTATCTTTCAGGAAGTCATCCATCCCTGGTAACTATCATTTTGACAACACACCCCTTAGAGATGACCAAGTAGTCAGGGACTTAGGGACACACATAGATAGTAATCTAGCATGTGATCAACACATGTCTACAGTGGTGAGGAATTCATTCTATGTTGCGCAACTTATAACAAAGGTATGGCATCTAAGTTCAAGGAAGTCATTGCTCCACTCTATTCGGCATTCATCAGACCTATCATTGATTACAACGTCCCCTTTGGTATGTACCTAACCAGGCATATCCAACAAATGGAATGTCCACAGAGGTTCCTCACTAAAAGAATACAGGGCATATGTCCTATGCGGACCACTTCAAGGACCTATCCCTATATTCTGTCTCCTACAGACATTTGAGGGCAGATCTATGCCTGTCATACAGGGCATTGTCAGACCCCACTCTGATGGACCTCCTGCATATCCACAAAACAAACAGCACTAGAATTACCTGTTCTAAAGACTTAAATCTTACTTTTGATATAAATAGGACTTGCCGGAGAGATAAGTATGTATCCCAGAGACTACCCCATCTGTAGAACAGGCTCCCCATCCATGTGAAGCAGAGCTCCTCCCTAATCCAATTCAAGTGCAACTTGGACAACTGGATCAGAAACCGGAAATTCATCCTTGGTTTGGCACCAGTGTCTCTGATGCAAGCAGGTGACCTGTAAATGGTTCATCTCCCAGGCCCATGCGTATACTTATCAAGAGTATCAGAACTCATTAGAGATTTAGGATGCATGGGTAGACTTAAAAAGGCCCTTGTGGCCGTTAGCCTAGTAAACACCTATGAACCTATGAAATTATTTTACATCTGAAACTCCTTAATATGATATGAAACAATAGAAACAACTCAAATTCTACAATTGTGAGCTTTTTTGGGAAAAAATGTGAAGACCAGTCTTTTGTACTACTTGTGGGTACGGATTGTCTTACTGAATCTTGCTTCCATAAAAATGCCTCACTTTGGGCATTTGAAAAACTAGCAACCATAATAATGACTAATAAGGGGTTGTTGCTATGATGAGATTTATTCCTGACTGGCCAGGTACGATCCTGTGAATGAGGCCCAGGGGATTAAATTCTCATGCCATTTGGGCGTAAATCTTAGTTGTAACTCAACATTCATTACAGATTATTACTACATAAGTCATACAGTTACTAGACACGGACAGTTATATGTTACTTAGCTGTCATTTGGCAGGTGTAATTGATGTTTTGAATTTAATTCACCAAGTCATTGTATAATATCTGCCATACACGGTAACAGTTTTTTACAAGAAAATATATTTTTTAAGTGGAGTTTATGTGGAGTAACTGTGAACCTTTATTTTAAAGAAAGTATGCCTTTAGCACAGCAGGACAGCTGAATGAAAGTTTGTAGAGTTTTTCAAGTTATGTATCTCTAAGGTATCGCCCTTCCAATTAGTATTCTGATTAATAGATCCTTAACTGAGTCATACGTACCCAAACTTTGGCATTCAGCCTACATCCTACCTCTTCACAAAGGAGGCAAAAACACCTCTATTTCTAACTTCCGCCCTATCGCCCTACTCTCTCCAATATCTAAAATTCTAGAAAAATGCGCCCACCACCAATTCTTACCCTATCTCATTCCTAATCACCTCCTTACACCCACACAGCATGGCTTCCGTCCTGGCCACAGTACCATAACTGCACTATTATCCTTCTTAGAAACTATCAACAAGCTCGAGACTCTGGACTCATTGTATCCACAATATTGCTAGACCTTTCAAAAGCTTTTGACACCATCTCCCACACACACCTTCTTCATCATCTGGCTAATCTCAAACTCTCCCCCAACACTCTTTCCTGGTTCTCCAGTTACCTATCTGACAGATCTCAAGCAGTCAAATGGAAGAACTCCTTCTCTTCCTTTTTGCCTACATCTACTGGTGTTCCTCAGGGATCCATCCTTGGACCCATGCTTTTCAACATCTTTATAAATAACCTTCACACCTTCATCCCTGACACCACAGTCATCCAATACGCAGATGACTCTACCTTGGTCTGCTCTGCCCCTAACCTTCCTGAACTCCAGACCAAAACCCAATTAGCCTTTACCACCACAGAGAACTGGATGCACCAAAACCACCTTTCTCTCAACTCCAATAAATCCAAAATACTAATTTTTCTCCCCATCAAAGTTTCCTCTGTGGACAAAAACACTTTCAATGTTCTCAGCCAGACTAACGCTGCCATTGAAGTGGTCCCCTCTGCATAACTCCTTGGCATCACCATAGACGAACACCTCAAATTTGATCTTCATATACAACATAACATAAAGAAAACCCACCAAAAGCTAGGTATGCTATATAGGAACAATCACTTCCTGTCAAACTCCACTAGGCATACCCTGGCAACATCCTTCCTCCTACCTTCCCTTCTATACGGAGCCCCTCTCCTAACCAACTTGTCTGCTACCAACACCTCTAAGCTCAAAGCTTGCTATAATAAGATCTCTAAATTTGCCACCAAATCCAAAGCATCAAGTCACCACTGCCACAGCCTTCGTTCACTGAACTGGCTAGAACTCCCTAATCACCTAGACTATCTACAACTAACCACTGCTCACAAACTAATATTCTCTCCTAATAAATGCCCAGCCTTAAAGGACATCCTTCCTCCACACATCCTCAACAGACCACTGAGATCCGAAAACCAAAACCTAATCTCCATTAGTAAACCGAAACGACCAGCTGGCCAGCTTTTACTCTCCTTCTCACTAGGTAAAAAATGGAACTCTCTGCCTACTTCACTTAGGACTATACCCAACACTGAATCCTTCAAAACTCAACTTTTTCTTCACTTATCCTCCAAATGGAAATGCTCCTGCTTTCACCCCACTTAAATTCCATAGCGACTCCTACTCCTACTCCACTATATTCTCATACTTATTCTAATTTCTCAAAATAACTACAACTAACAGACTTTAAGTAACTGTAAGCATATAAATATTGAAAAAAAAAAAAAAAAAATGCCATCAAGTTCTCTTCAACTCTCAAATGTAGTAACCCTACTTGTTTTTACAAACTATATTGTATGTATTTTTTTATTTGTAATCTTTATTTGCATTCTGTAACCTATATTGTATTATACTGTTCTTGGAGCTTTATTCTGTAACCTATATTGTATTATACTGTTCTTGGAGCTTTTCTCCCCGGGCCTCCACTGAAAATGGGCACTTCATGGCCCAGTGGACTTCCCCGGTAATCAAACTGAAATAAATAAACAAATAAATAAATAAATAAATAAAATGTGCAGGTGCCTTACTTTATTTTCTGTACATAATCAGTTTGATTCTATTTTGAGTTTCAGGTTTTGAAATATACATCATTAAAGTGTTTCTGTTAGAATTTGCCCACCTGCACATCATTTCTTACACCTCCAAATGTCACTCTTCCAGTATGGAATTAACATCCCTGTTAAAGCTGTAATATACAAATCAGATTAGTTAAAGGGATTGCTTTGCATCCCCTACTGTATAATATTTACTAATGGTTTGGATAGGGCAGCACCAAGGATCAAATGGTGGAAAATGAAAAAGGGTAATTGTGAGGTGGAGTTCAGGGAAGAGTTAAGACAGGCACTGGGTGGTAGTGCAGAGTTACCAAATAGCTGGATAACTACAGCAGAGCTAGTAAGGGAGATGTATAGAAAGGTGCTTGGTGTGACGAAAGAGGAAGGAGGACAAGGAGACCTGGTGGTGGAATGAGGAAGTACAGGAGAGTATACAGAGAAAGAGGTTGGCAAAGAAGAAGTGGGATTGTCAGAGAGATGAAGAAAGTAGACAGGAGTATAAGGAGATGAGGTGCATGGCAAAGAGTGAGGTGGCGAAGGCTAAGGATAAGGCGTATGAAGAGTTGTATGAAAGGTTAGACACTAAGGAGGGAGAAAAAGACCTGTACCGATTGGCTAGACAGAGGGACCGAGTTAGTAAAGATGTTCAGCAGGTAAAGGTGATAAAGGATAATGAGGGAAATGTACTCACAAGCAAGGAGAGTGTGTTGAGCAGATGGAAAGAGTACTTTAAGGGGCTGATGAATGAAGGGAATGAGAGGGAGAGAAGGTTGGATGATGTGCGGATAGTGAATCATGAAGTGCAGTGGATTAGCAAGGAGGAAGTAAGGATAGCTATGAAGAAGATGAAGAATGGCAAGGCTGGTGGTCCAGAAGACATACCTTTGGAAGCATGGAGGTGTTTGGGTGAAATGGCAGTGGAGTTTTTAACTAGATTGTTTAATGAAATCTTGGAAAGTGAGAGGATGCCTGAGGAATGGGGAAAAAGTGTTTTGGTACCGATTTTTAAGAATAAGGGTGATGTGCAGAGCTGTAGTAACTACAGAGGGATTAAACTGATCAGTCACAGCATGAAGTTATGGGAAAGAGTAGTGGTAGCTAGGTTAAGAAGGGATGTGATGATTAGTGATCAGTAGTATGGTTTCATTCTGGGAAAGAGCACTACAGATGCGATGTTTGCTCTGAGAGTGCTGATGGAGAAGTACAGAGAAGGTCAGAAGAAGATGCTTTGTGTCTTTGTGAACTTAGAGAAAGTATATAACAGGGTGCCTAGAGAGGAGTTGTGGTATTGTATGAGGAAGTCGGGAGTGTCAGAGAAGTATGTAAGTGTGGTACAGGATATGTACGAGGGTAATGTGACAGCAGTGAGGTCTGCAGTGGGAGTGACGGATGCGTTTAAGGTGGAAGTGGGATTACATTAGGGATCAGCTCTGAGCCCTTTCTTATTTGCAATGGTGATGGACAGGTTGACAGACGAGATCAGACAGGAGTCCCTGTGGATTATGATGTTTGCAGATGACATTGTGATCTGTAGTGAGAGTAGGAAACAGGTGGAGTATTCCCTGGAGAAGTGGAGATATGCTCTAGAGAGAAGAGGAATGAAGGTCAGCAGGACTAAGACAGAATATATGTGTGTGAATGAGAGGGAGGATAGAGGAATGGTGAGGATGCAGGGAGTAGAGGTGGCGAAGGTGGATGAGTTTAAATACTTGGGATCAACAGTTCAGAGTAATGGTGAGTGTGGAAGAGAGGTGAAGAAGAAAGTACAGGCAGGATGGAGTGGGTGGAGAAGAGTGTCAGGAGTGATTTGTGACAGATGAGTACCAGTAAGAGTGAAAGGGAAAGTCTACAAGAGGGTAGTGAGACCAGCTATGTTATATGGGTTGGAGACAGTGACATTGACAAAAAAGCAGGAGTCAGAGCTGGACGTGGCAGAGTTAAAGATGTTAAGATTTGCACTGGGTGTGACAAGGGTGGATAGGATTAGGAATAAGTATATTAGAGGGTCAGCCCAGGTTGGAAGGTTTGGAGACAAAGCCAGAGAGGCAAGATTACGTTGGTTTGGACATGTACTGAGGAGGGATGCAGAGTATATTGGGAAAAAGATGCTAAGGATGAAGCTGCCAGGTAACAGGAAAAGAGGAAGGCCTAAGGTAAGGTTTATGAATGTGGTGAGAGAGGACATGCAGGTGGTTGGTGTGACAGAGCAAGTTGCAGAGGACAGGAAGAAATGGAAAGAGATGATCCACTGTGTAGACCCCTAACGGGAGTAGCTGAAAGAAGAAGAAAAGGTTTGGATAATAGATCTGGGTGAAACGTGAATGCCATTGTTAGTCTTACCCACATTATTGATTTCAAGAAATATAAAAGACATTAGACTCTGTCTTTCTCACCTTTACACACAGACACTCACACACATGCATGTGCGCACACTCACACACACACACACACACACACACACACACACACACACACACACACACACACACACACACACACACACACACACACACACACACAGTCATAGAAGAGTCATTTAAAAAACATTAAAAGAACATGTTCCTTATTGTAGAAAGCAAAAGGAAAAGAGTTCTAAGTTAAAAAGCTCACTGCTGACTGACTGCTGCATTCTGTTTTCCACAGTTCTGTAACAATCCTTGCGGTACTACCACATCTGATTAGTGGCCAAGGCTCTCTGCTCAGCAGTAACCGGGCATTCATACTTCTTAAAGGTTGTTGCACATACACATACACATAGTCATGCAAGAATCAAACAGTTTGTCTTAAAGTACTCTTTTGCTGTGTAAAGCAATAAGCAAAGTGCGGACTGTGATTATGGAATCACATGACCAGTATTGTTTTGTCTTAATCATACTTACTAGAGACAGCAAATCACATTTCCTTTTCCTGCACAAAAAGTGCTTTGCTGCTGAGAATGAATGCCTCTATAGTAGGACTGATCCCCATCTGAAACAAGTAAGGGTGCTACATTCTCAGATGTGTATATATTTCATTGTTATCTTTGGTTGCTAATAGGGGGACTGATGCTTGAGTTGTTGCAGTTTTCAGTGGATTACTGTCATCTTAGGCAGATAGACAATGAAATAAATATGCATGCTTTTTATTATCCAGTTTTTTTAATAGCAGAAAGTCTGTGTATATTTAATAGCAGAAAGTTTGTGTATTTGCTATAATCAGTTATCCTACTGGTAGAGAAAGCTTGAACTTTGACTGCCCGAGCTTCAGCTTGCGGATGATTGGAGTTCCTCCATAGGAAATCACTTTTGGCGAGTTGCGCAAGACATGACTACCTCTTTGGGGAAATTTCCAGATTTTTTGACTGTGTGTGATCTCAAGAGTTAGTATAAATACGTTTGAGATGTGCAGAGGGGTGCAGGGGGGGTTAGCCCCTTCCAAAAACACTTTAAAAAAGTGTTTTTCGGCAAGATGTTTTGGTGAATGCAGTTCAGGAATTCTGATCCTCTGTGCATTCATGTTCGTCCACTCATAGTGAAAGTTTCATAAGCATTGCCAGGATGAATATTCAATGAAAAGTACTCACTATGAGTCCTGGACAGCATTTGTTCCACATTTAAATCTTGTGTTTTATTCTGCAAGGGTAAAACTGGCTCCTGCATCAGTAAATTCTGGAAGTTCTGAAACATATACCATATTCTTCTAATAATGTAAAATGTTGCACAATTTCCACTTAGAATGTGTGTGTGTGTGTGTGCGTGTGCGCGTGTGTGCGTGTGTGTGTTTATGCTTAACTATGTATGCGGGAGAGACAGAGAACTATTTGCCAGTGATTTTTATTTCACTTCTCAGCTGAGTAAAATGAGTTCACTACACACATAAACACACATACACATACACACACACACACACACACACACACACACACACACACACACACACACACACACACACACACACACACACACACAGATGCATAAAACAGAACCTAGGTGTCTACCTAGTTCAAAGTAAAAAATAAGACCAGCAGCTGTGGCATCAAGAATACTTTAATCTGATGGTAGTACAAACTACATATCAATCAGATAGAGTGAGTGCTCTGATTGATATGTAGTTTGTACTACCATCAGATTAAAGTATCCTTGATGCTACAGCTGCTGGTCTTTTTTTTTCCTTTGGTAGTGGTACTGTTTTGAGTCCTTTCAGCTGCCGTACGTGCAGAGGCTTTAGCTGCTTCCAGGTCTACCTAGTTCATCCATCTTTAATTCATTTTCTATTCAGCCAATGTCTTATGACATAATTTCATTGTCAATGTTTCAGTGTCTTTTTGAATTAGTTAGTCATATTTTCCTGGTTTCTCCATGTGTCATGGATGCACTAAATCTTAGAAATCCCTTGCTTGCTTATGTAAGAGTGAAGCAAGAAGTTCACAAATACCACTGGGTGCTCCAGGTAGAACAAGGAATTCACCAGTGCCACTGGGTGCTCTTTTGGAGAGATTGTTTTCCTCTAGTGTTGTGCAACTGCAAAGTTGGTATATATAAGTTCAGGGATGCAAAACACCTGGTTCAAAGTGTCCAATTACTTCTTATGCAATGGGCAGCTCTTGAAGATTTATGAGCTAGAAAATGCAAGCCAGACCATTAAGTTTAGTGATTTCCTTTAAGAGTGTATTTTTTCAATGCAAAGCAATGTTTTCCCTTCTCTTACTTAAGTGGTGGATGTAGGATTACTTTGATTTTAAAAGTTCATTTCTTCTGTATTTTATTGCTTACGGTCAGAATAATAATATATTGCTGACATTGAAAGAATGACTCTTACTTGTTTAATGGCATCATGCATAAAAGTATGCAGCATTGTTAAAAATCAGCATTCACATCATGCACTATTATGTTGCGCATCTAATACAACAGAGAGATTTCATCTCACTCAATTAACATTTACGGCCCCATATTACTCACAAACACCATGACATTAATCATTATATCTGATATCTTCTCCATTTTTGATTAAACTGGTGTGTTATTTTTCTACTTGATAGAAATTAAACATTTGGTATGCATTTTGCTTTGGCTTTCATTAAAGAAAGAGAGGGACATGGAGAAAACATTCATAAACTTTATCTAATAACTGGACGACTAACTCTGAAGGAACTGATAACTATTAAGACTTTTATTTAGGCTAAAATGTATTACAATATTTGAAAATGATACAGTCTCTGATACAGCTGTAGTGCTTGGCAGAGAGCTGCTATGTATATCTTCAGTGTAAACAGACACTGTCCATTGGGCAGTAGGCACTGCCTGGAACTGATACCATGTGTGTCAAAGCAATGTTCCATTTTTTTTCAACAATCTAGGACTTCAGGATGTTGCTTTTACCCATGTCCAACCTAATAAGGACAATGTCCTCAGGAAGTAACCTTGGAAGGAGTTTCACATCATTATGACTGTTGTACTAATGGGCTTACTTCTCTGTTACATTCTGCTGGTGAATGCATTATTTACCAGGCAATTTGAGTTGCAGAATAATTTCCAACACATCTTGAATTTCTGATTTCCACTCCCATCAGGTGTTTTGCAAAACAAGCATGTGTGGTATTGAATGAGTTTTAAGTAATGCATAAGAAAAAGCAAAGGATGCCATTGGTTAAGTATTTGCTTCACAGTTTATACTGCCCTTTCACATTGGAGACTACTTTGAGGATGGAGGGGTGCAAGATATAGTATGTTCAAAGTTTAACTGACTCACTCACTGTCAAAATTTATCACTAGAGAACTGAGGACAATCTACCCCGAAATTCCAAAATGAGCACATGTCATTAAGGACTAACAACGCATTTAATTAAACAGTGAACTGTTTAAAATGGCTTGTGCTCACATGCATCAAGAGTAATTCATTTCCAGGGATGATCCAGAAGTGGTGCTAAAATTAACGGCTCTTTCATCTGTTTTCAGTTCACAATGTCATTGACATGGCATAAATTTACACCTTATGTCATGTGCAATTCCTGGCCACTGCACAGAAGATTTGGCTTTTCCCTGCACTTGGTTAACCCCTGCAGCCCCTCGTGTATTGTCTGAAGAATGTCTGTACTCATAGCCAGTGGTATTACAATCCTGGTTCCTATTACAACAAAACCATCAGACTTTGACAATTCTCTTTTCATTTTAAACAACTTTAACTGTCATTGTTTATTTGCTTACATTTTTCAGACGAGGCCCTTGATAACAGTTCATCCATCTTGGAGTAGCTGGTACGCCTTTATTGATAGCTTCTATGTAATACTTTACATTTGCATACGTACAAATTTCTTTCACATTGCTCCTCAACAGACTTCAAGCCATTATCTCAGACAAAGAAAGGGATTTGCCTGTTGCATATTTCTCTGTTGGCTTAAACCTCATAGGCTGCATCAGAAGTCATTAACATTGCAATTGAATATTACACAAGTCTGTGCTATTAGTGAAATGAACCAGCAGCTTATGTGTCACAGCATGAATCTTTACAGCCCACAGAGATGTTTCTTGAATTTCTCACAGGCCTGAACATATCAGACATTCCTTGTCAGACTAACTACATTTAGCTTCTGCCTCTCTGTCTTTCTTGAAACGGTATGCCAGTGGCTTCCAATATTTCCAGAAGAGCTGAAGGACACCTCCAGCATCAGCTGCAACCACAGTGCCACTTCTAGAGTCCTCATACATAAGGTCGTGTGCTGTTGATAACAGTTCTTTCAAGTACTCAAATGCAGTTTGGTGGATACATTCTCACATCCAGGCATCTTTATTCTTTAAAACTTTTATACAATAGCTGTGCCACTAAAAAAAATGTTTTGGAATACATTTACCCAAGTGGTTTACCTTGGCCAATATTCTCTTTAGTTCTTTCGCATTTTGCAGTAGTAACATGATCAACTCAATAGCTTCCACTTTACAAGGATGTACTGTAACCCCAGAGTCATCAATTAAATGCCCTGGAAAACATAGCTGCTTCTGACTGAGAATTCTGTTTTACTCACTCAGTTTTAATCCTGCAAACTCAGTCTTTTGCAATATGCTTTAAAAATATACATCAGGCTCTCTAAGATGTATAATATCTAAGTCATTTTCTTTTGATAAATCTGAAAAGAATGAGGATTTTTATGTAATATTGGCCCCTGTGCCTATCAACCATCAAACCTGACCCAACTGGATCTGCCCCATTCATTTCTTTACCAAGGAATTTCAGCTGGGTTCAGGGTGAGAACTGTCTGATGGAGGTCATCATTCAGGCAGCCATGAGTGTGCTGTATGACCTCACCAACATCTTGGCAATGACAGCATTTGTAATGGTCTAACCCCACTACTGGGTGGAGAAATATGATTTGCATCACTGTGAGGCCCAAAATACCTTCCCCATGTGGTGGATGTTCTACACATCCTTATTTATTTATTTATTTGGCATTTGTTTACCAGGAAGGTCCAACTGGGCATGAATACCTTTTTCAGCAGAGGCCCAGGGAGAAAAGCTCCAACATACATAGTTCAATTAATAAACTACGTAATATTATCACATTAAGTGCAGTAACAAATAATGGAATCGACATACAGGATAAATACAAGTCAGATCAGAAGATCATATAGTGACTATTAAACAACAATCACAGGATACTGAACACCTATAAAGTACAATCAATATTGATAACCAATGGTAAAATGGTATGCATTTTAAATAAGGGCAAAAGACTAAGAGAAAGGAAAGAGATTTTGCAATTGGGGAGATTAGGAAATGGAGTTAAAGTAGGGAGCTACTGGGGAAGTAACTGGTGCTTTGGCTAATAAGAGAAGGGAGGAAAGGAAAGGGGGGCAAGAAGAGTAAGGAAAAGAGAATGAAGAAGGAAGAGAGGGCAGATAAAGGAAGAGAAGGAAGGAGTAAGTGGTGGTGTCAATCTGGTGTAAGACATTTACAGAGCCAGGAGTTAAGGATAAATCTCTTTAGAGATTGTTTAAATATGTGACTACATGGCATTGCTCTAATATCTGTAGGAATACTGTTCCAGACCTTGGCTAATGAGTAGGAATAAAGGCAGTAACAGATACATTTTTTGGTTTATGGATTTCAAGGAGATATTTCTCAGATGAGCAAAGAGGACAATTAGGGAGATAATGGTTAAGAATGGTGCTGGTTGATGGGCAGGATGAGGATTTGTATACTATGTTATGAGCAAGGAGGAGTTGGGTGAACTTGAGGTAGTGAGGTAACTCAAGCCAGTTTAAATATCTGAGGATGGAGCAATGGTGGGAATTGTATGACTGATTGGCTATAAATATAGCTACTTTTTTCTAGCAGAGTTTAAGGTTTGATCCTAGGGTGATCTGAATGTTGGTGAAAATGGATGAGGCATATAGTAGTGAAGGCAGGAGGTATGTATTAGATAGAGTAACTACTGAAGAGTTGGTAAGGAATATTTTTGATCTATGGAGCATGCCCAGTTTTTGGTGTGTTGTTTTTGTGCACATTTGAATATGAAGATCAAATTTCAGTCGATCATCTATTATGACCAAGTAACTTTGCATGAGGTACAATTTCAATTTCAGTATTGTTTAGACAAGATATTTTAAAGGTGTCTTTTGTCTGTGTTTGGGATTTGGGGAGAAATAATTGCAGTTTTATTTGGATCTAGGAAAAGATGTTTGTCACTGGGCCAGTTTTCAATAGAGTTGAAAGCGTGCTGAGTGACCAATTGTAACTGACAAGGACTATTAGATGAGCAAATGACAGTGGAGTCATCTGCATATTGTATAAATGTAGCTTGTAGGGAGGATGTATGTAGATCATTTATAAATATGTTAAAAAGGAGAGGGCCACATATGGAGCCTTGTGGGACACCTGTATTAACTGGGAGAAAAGATGAGTAAATAGAAAACCATTTAAATGACTGTAGCCAGTTAAACAGGAAGCTAGAGAAGCAAGTGACCGTTATATTGGAAAAGCCTAAACCAGACATTTTTGAGAGTAGTTTGTTATGCAAGACTGATCAAAAGCTTTAGAGAGATCTAAAAGAGGGAAGAAACAAAATTATTATCTCTGGATTTAATGATGTGGCCCAAAAAGGCAACAAGGGCAGTTGTTGTGCTATGATCTGGGCAAAAACAGTGATGGGTAGAGATTTTCTTGGAGTAAAGCCTATCCCACGTAGGTGTCTTGGACAGCCAAACATCTGCCCCCCCCCTTCCAGCTGCACATTTGCATCACTGCCTCTTCTGATAAGGATTGTGGCATGTGTAGCTGACCTGGCCCTGCCATTCCTCCCAGGATTTACATGCTTATCCTCCCCTGCCAGCTCTGTCAGCCACCTGAGGCCCTAATCAAACTTTGGTTGACTGGAGATCATCAGGGCTTTATCCCTCTATACCACCAGAAGTGGAAGATGAGAACAGCTAATTCTTCAAAAGTGCAGTCTTCTAAAGCACTATCTAGCAAATGCAGTAAAAAAAATAATTAATTTACTGCTTTCAGGATACCAATAAGAAAATGCAGTAACTCTTTTCAACTTTGCCATAATTTATTCCTGTGTAGGCTGAGTGAATCGCTTGCTCCTATTTCATTTAACTAATTTAAATTGTCGCAGATTTGTACCTGCCCATTTTTCTTTAGGATGTGCACCATAGGAAGACTCACCAGTCTATAAGTGTGCAAGACATTCACTATTTTCACCATTTTCCATCCCATGTGATTCTTTAACTTTATGCATTAGGGTAAAGCAACCATGTATGTTGTACACACCGCATATGGCTGCACACTTACTTTTAAATGGAGCCTTACTGGTTCCATTTTAAGAGTGCCATGCTATCCATGCATCTTATGAACCTGTATAATGCTTCTAGCATGTCTGTTCCCCCAGGCTAAAGACCTGCTTAGCAAGGTGATTGAATTTGGGCTGAGAATTACACTTTATATTCAGTGCAGACTTGAAATTGTGCCACATAATTTAATTGGCCATCAGGGTTGTTAAGTAAAATATTGTCAAACTGTAGTGCTCTCTCCAGTTTTTTCAGTCATCACATTGGCCCGAGTCACTTTTACATTTCATTTAAGTGGCCTGAATAAGATGGATAGTTTTTTGGCCCTTATTTGTGGCTTCTATGCTTGCTGATTCAAGGAAGCACATGCTAGCATGTTTCCCCTTGCTCAGTAATTTCACTTGGTGATGTGTTGCAGCACATTCTCATTCCGTGTCCCATTTTGTCTCAAAAAGCTCTTAACAGGTTCTCATAAAAGCCTTTCTATTTTACCCTGGCCTTTTAACTCACTGGTAAAATTAAGCATGCTCATATATTACACTTCATTTAGGGCGCAGATACTTCTCAAACTCGTGTAACACTAGAACAAAGCATGTTTTAGCTTCCTCCCTTTCATAGGTGAAGGATTTGAAAATATTCTCTTTCTCTCTTTCTCTTGCTTCCTATTATGTAACTTGTGCAACTGACCAGCACATTTCTGTAATCTCTGTGAAGCTTCATTGCAATTCTAAACCTCACAAGCTACTGCCTTTGGTTCTGCCATTTATCTGACCTAAACAAAAAGAAAACGGCTCCAGCAAAAACACAACTACTTTAATAAAGCAAACAATACAGACTGAGTACTTTCACCCTATATACATATGGGCTTCATCAGAGTCTGAAATTCCAAATAGTGGGTGCATTTAAATGCCATATGCTAAAAAATAATTAACCAATAAACCAGTTGCAGCATGCTCCCATTTAAAACCAAACACATAACGAATATTTAAAGAAATTAAAGACCTGCATATCTGTTTGTCAGTTGTATACAATGAAGCAAACAAATTGAAAAACAGCATCCATAAATATGACAAAAATTCATTAAAACAATAATACTAGGAACATTGTTTATTTGGCAACATGTTTGATGTGCACCTCATTTTATGTGGAGACACTACAAGAAGATTGAGGAATAGAATTTATGAGCATCTATATGACATAAAACATAAGAGGGCATCTAACTCCTTATATAAACATGCTGTTGATTGTGATAGTGATTTTTATTTTTCATTATCGATAAGATGATTGTGGATCAACATGGTGGGGATTGTGATAGTCTCCTTGATTACAAGGAATTGATTTGGTAACTTAGGTTGAATGGTGGTGAAAATGCTGTCTTGAATGCCGTTTTGTTTTTGTTTTTTTTTCTAATAGTACGTTTGGTAGTGTATTGTTTGGTGGTGCAGTTATCTGACTTCTCAAAAAACAGAAGTTCTCATGTTGGATGTATTTTGCGTCTTCCATTAGCTTCAGGTTTCCCAGTAGGGCAGGAAAAAAACAACAGAAGCAAATTCCACCAAAGGATTTATTGCACACTAAAAATAATCTCTCTTTGACGTCTCGGCCAAAGCCTTCAAGGAGAATAAAATACTTGCATAGCAAAGCAGTATATATACACACCCACTATAAAATGATTAAACAATTAATCAATTTAAACAACATCTTAACAAGATAATACCTTCCAATTGAGATCCTCATTTAGCCCAAAAGGAAACATAGTTTTAAATTTTAAAATATACACAGTTTCTTTCTGCACTAAAACAGTTTTGATACTTATATTATTAAACACAGAAATACAAATTTGTTCCAATACTGTTCCTTTCAAGCCATCACTACAATTATTATGGACTTCTGAAAAATGTACTGCAACTGGGCTATCTTTCTTACAATTTCTAATGTCTCTTACATGTTCTAAAAATCTTATTTTAAATGCCCTCTTTGTTTCCCCAATGTAAAACTTATTACAAGGACATTGTAAAGCATAAATAACACCCACAGAGTTACAATTAAAGAGACCATGACTCTCAAATCTAACATTATTAATAAATTCAAAATTAGTTACAATATGTTTACAAGCCTTGCACTTGCCACAAGGGAAGGTCCCAACTCGAACAGGTTCAATATACATTTTTGAGGAAGGCATAACAATCTTGGATTTCACCAGAAAATTTTTTATATTCTTACCTTTACGGTAATAAAACTTAATATTCACATTCAGCCATTGTTGTACATTCCTAAGAGAGCATAAATAAAGCCAAAACTGGCTAACAATGTCTAGAAAATGTTTAGTAAAACATCCAAAAGTAGTTACAAAATAAATGTTTTCCTTATTTATACTTGCATTGTTTTGTTGTATCATATTACCTCTCCTAGTACTGCAAGTCCTATGGGAAATAAATTTATCATATCTGGGTCTGACACCTGTCAATAACCTTGTAAAACTTTTATCCAAAACATCCTTACTATAACCTCGGGTAGAAAAAGATTCAACCAGGAGACCCATTTCTTTATGGAAAATGTCAGGTCTATTACAAAGTCTATAAATACGCAACATTTCACCATAAGGTAGAGCCTCAATTACATGAGAAGGGTGCCCACTCATACCATGTAGATACTGGCATGTCCCTTCAAATTTCTTATTCGGCGAAGTCACAATGTTCTTACCATCTGAAATATCTAGCACTACGTCCAAAAATGGAATAACATGTCCAATATTTAATCCATCAAATTTAATGAAATATTTATTAACATTAATATCATTAAAGAATTCAATAATTTTATCCCTATTACTATCAACCAAGAATATTAAATCATCGACGTACCTAAAGTACTGAATAGCATGTTCTTGAAAAATTTTTTGTTTATAAATGACTTCTAGTTCAAACATACCTATAAAGAGATTAGCATACATGGGGGCAAATGAAGCCCCCATGGCTGTACCTTGCAACTGATGGTATAAAACATTATTGAACTCAAAAAAATTATGGGTTAAACAAAAATGTACCAATTCCATCACATATTCCGTAGCAGGTGAGTTTCCTAAGAAAAATCTTAAAGCTTCCAGATCAAATTGGTGTTTAATACTTGTGTATAGGCTTTTTACATCTATACTAACCCATATCATATTGTGATTTATTTTAATATTTTTTACTTTATTCAAAAAGTCAAACACATCACTTATATATGAAGGTAGTTTGATAACATAAGGAGACAAGAAATGGTGTAAAAAAACACCCAGGTTGTGTAGAAAATATTCAGACCCAGATACTATTGGCCTACCAGGAGGATTTTGCAAGTTCTTATGAATTTTAGGTAGGCAATAAAACAGGGCCATTTTGCAACCCTCCACATAAAACTTTTTTTTAACATCTGAATGACTAAAATAGCCCAATCTTAATCCCTTATTTACCAATTCCTTATATTCATCAATGGCTGTATAAAAAACTTCAGGCTCAACAACCTTATATGTGTTAATATCACACAGATGTTTCATACACATGTTTAAATAATCAGAAAAACACATGACTACAAGTTTGTTGCCCTTATCCGATGGTTTAAAAACAATGTCATCCATCTTACTCAAAGTCAATAAGGCTTTCCATTCTTGAGCCGACATGTTATAAACTATATTAGACCTGTTGCTCATGAATTCTTTATGAGCTAACTCGGCAAAATAATTTACCAAACTGACGAATTGACATACCTCCCCATTTAGTATATCAGGCATGAAAGTACTTTGAGAAGGAACCTTAGAAGTATCAAAACTATAGTATGCATTATTTTCAGTTTCAGAAATACATGAATAAAAACTATCTATTGAGCTATCTAAACTCTCCTCATCCGTTTCCAACACAGAAAAACTATTTTTACTAAAAAAGTGTTTCAAATGTAACTTTCTAGCAAAAGAAAACACATCGCCTTGTATATCATACAGACGAGTAACCACAGTAGGGACAAATTTAAGTCCCTTGTTTAAAACACACAATTCAGTTTCATTAAATATATAACTAGAAAGATTAACAACATATTCAGTTGCATTCGGCACAACATTAGTACTAAACACAGAACAAACATCAACGCCTTCCTCGTTTGAAACCCCCCTGTCCAAAACGCTGCCCACCTGGGTTAGCTGACTGTTCCCATGTCCGTTTTTGTCCCTGTGCTGGAGGAATCGAGGAAGAGGAAGAATTCCCCCGAAAAGTTTGAAGAAATCTATCCCTCTGTTCAGCTACTGGGAGACCTGGAAAATCGCCATCATTCCATTCATCTTCATGCGAGGTATAGCCTCCTTCTGAGGCCGAGGAATTGAACTGTGGATTCACAACGTCATCTGGATGAAACCTAACCTGCTTGCGACGTTTAGAACATTCAGTCCTGGATAGAAAAGCCTTACTGGACTCATAGTCACGTATGTCACGCAATAATTTTCCCTTCTTCCTATTGACCAAGGTAGTTTCATACTCTTTCAATTTTAAATTAGTTTGTTTGAGAAAATCATCAAACACGGACAACGGGACAGCATTAGTTAAATCAGTGCAAAGTTTTTTAATACTGGCACACAGTTCCTTATGCTTCAACTGGTCACGTTCTATGAGTATATGAAGCCATTCACTCACACATTGGTGGGCAGCATTTACCCACCTTTTATGAAATGCAATGTCCGTTTCCAAACTTAAGTCAAATGGACTGGAAGGATCCTTAAACACTCTCAGTCCCCTGGGAGTGGTATCAGTCTCCACATATTTTTGTAATCCACAGATATTGTAATGTACTGAGGTTTCCTTCCACATTAATTTCTCCAGTTCATCAAACAACGATTTATGTTCTGTATTCAACGCCAATGATATTTTTCTACCCACACCAGAAAAGGGATTAGTGGGCCTAGAGTGTCTGTCTTCATCCCATTTCTCCCAAATACTATTAACTTCATTTGGAACTCTTTGTGGAGCTTGTCTCTCACCTCTATCAGCTTGATTCGAAGAAGTAGTAGAATTAACAAGAAAATTGTCCAGGGACATTTGACTCCCCTCCATATTTTCTCTGAAAATCCGAGGCAGGTGGAACTGTGGATCAGTAGGCATCAAACTGGAACAACAGGAACCAAACAGGAAAAAAACAACAGAAGCAAATTCCACCAAAGCATCTAACTCCTTATATAAACATGCTGTTGATTGTGATAGTGATTTTTATTTTTCATTATCGATAAGATGATTGTGGATCAACATGGTGGGGATTGTGATAGTCTCCTTGATTACAAGGAATTGATTTGGTAACTTAGGTTGAATGGTGGTGAAAAAGCTGTCTTGAATGCCGTTTTGTTTTTGTTTTTTTTCTAATAGTACGTTTGGTAGTGTATTGTTTGGTGGTGCAGTTATCTGACTTCTCAAAAAACAGAAGTTCTCATGTTGGATGTATTTTGCGTCTTCCATTAGCTTCAGGTTTCCCAGTAGGGCAGGCCTGATTTACTCTCACCACTCACTTCTGTTGCCTGCACTTTTCATGTCAGCATAAACAGCACTTGGCAAGGAAGGTGAGCTTCACATTTGTTCAATGGCCTCACGCACACAGGTGTGCTACATTGTTAAAAGCTGCAGTCAGATCATGGATAATATCTTTGCGCTCTAATGCAACTAGCAGACGGTCTTTGGCTGCAAAATAGCATTTGCAGCTCCTGTCCCATCTACTGACCACATGATATTAACATCCAAAACTGACTGCTACCAGGACCATTTATAATACATGCTCTGCTCATTACTGCTACTTAGCAGAGCGATGCATTATTTTACCAGTATCAGCATTTTAATGAAAATAATCTAACTTATCATGCTTCTTCTGAGAATCACCCATCTATACCTGAAATCTGTCCCTCATTTTTTAAAAACTCTCCCCATGATTAAGAAAAATATGGATGCAGTCACGTAAAGTGCCCAGCACAGGTAGATCAGTTTACATGATAGTAAAAGCTGTGATTCAGAGCCAACTTTAGCCACAGTGAGGAAGACCTTATTACTGGCTAATTTGCATGTTTCTGAGTCTCAGTTTTCTACTGCTCATGCTAGCGGCACTTTACAGGGGTAGTGTATACTGGCATCTGATACATCACTTCCGCACACTCAACAGACATTTGCAGAACATTCCTGATACTGTCTCATTTATTTGCTCTGTCCCTTGTAAAATTTTAGATCTTCTGGTAAATCACTAAGGACTGCAGTCAGTCATTAATGACCGACATTACACTTACGTACTTCTTATTGTTTAGAAAATGCATAGTGCTACCAAATCTGTTGGTCTATTAACTTTTAATAGAGTCACTATAATATTTAAAAGTTGTTCCTGACAGTACTAGTTTATTCCCCAGTTATTTTTGGCTTTGTCCAGAATTCATGAGCAAAGATGCTGATAAGTATTAGGCTCCTCTGTTTTCACACAGATGCACGCACACACACACACACACACACACACACACACACACACACACACACACACACACACACACACACACACACACATACACACACACACTCACACACACACGCACACAGTCTTACAGTCAGATATTCATACACACACCTATACACACAGATACACTGAACCCCCCACCCACACACACAAACAGTCATCCAACTCCATTCATATCCTGCAGACATGAACACATAATGCCACTGCCACACCACTGATCTCCATGTCTCCACAGAACTTCCCTGAACTTACTTACACCACATCTTCTTTCACTCACGACTTCTTTTAATTGAGTTAGATTTTTTGACCAGCTGTGGTAATTTGTGCAGCTGAATGATTCTCTGACTTGAGCAGCCATATAAATCAGTAGCCACAACTATTTCTTGGGGAGATAATATGGCT
Source organism: Protopterus annectens (assembly GCF_019279795.1). Classification (NCBI taxonomy): domain Eukaryota; kingdom Metazoa; phylum Chordata; order Ceratodontiformes; family Protopteridae; genus Protopterus; species Protopterus annectens. The sequence goes on along the minus strand of NC_056735.1, from coordinate 1,634,889,270 downwards.
GATTAGCAGTACCCGCCCCCCTCGATTGCCTCACTACCATGCACCATGGTCACTACCATGCACCACAGCCAGTGAGCCCACCTTCTCCACTGATGCTTCTACTCATGGAAAATCAGCACAGTAGGGCTGTGTGTGAATTGGAAAGGGTTACCACAAGAGGTTAGCCACACACGGTAAAGCTTGCCACTCACAGCAACCCTTTCTGAATCTCAGGATTTGTCTATTTAAACTCATAAGTGAGCATATTGCACTGCCTGTCCTCTATTAATCCAATCTGGCTCCAACTGATTCATCATTTGCACTAGGAACTCACTTTCTTGTGTTGTGCCATTGTGTTCACTTTTCAGAGGACTTTCTATGACTCTTTAGGCTTCCTGGGCATTTGAGAGCATGTTATTAGTCCCAGTGGCCACACATTTTATTTTTGGCACCACGTACACTACTGAGGAGCACTGGAAGTAAAGTCATATGACTGCAATGAAAACTTCCTCAGCACTTTGTTCCACACTGGTTCTGCAGATGTCTTTTAATACAGGGTGATATTCAGAGTCATTATGCTTCAAAGCAGCAGGTTTATGCATGGATCGCACTCAAGCACAGCTCAGACACGATTCAAGACAATAGCTATACCAAAGCAAACCAGTTAGAACCAGTGAGCAAATAATGAGATGTAAATGAGGAATGCATGAAAATATGTGACTTTCATATAAAAATGACAGGCACTTTCTGCCTCTATGCAATTCATAATTGCTTTTTGATACATATCTGCCCAGTGTGCAAATGGGTTATAAGAAGTGAACCTGCACCTTTTCTGTCCAGTTTGCAATCTGCAAACATGCTCAGTTTTACTGCAAGCTTAGCTGCTTCCCACTGTGGATTATTCATTTCAGGTGCACCATTCATTATTCCACCACCATATCCTGGGTAAAAACAAAAAGGATGAAATCCAAGAGGGAGGGTCCACGCTATTTTATTGAACTGGAGGTCTCTACACTATATTATTGAATCAGTTTAGCTCTTCCAGCCAAAATTAGCCTGGACTTCATCAGAATGCCACTAAAATCAAAATGGATGGTTTTATAACATAATAGCAGTCACATGGTCCACAACATTGATTAGATGCTTGCATTAAAACCATTCTTAAAAAGACAGTACACGATAACTAAGAAAAAAAACTTTTTACAAGAACTAAACTTTAAATATCAGTGATAAAAGGATATGCCAAAAATATATTTATACAAATACACTTATTAAAACATGAATATTCTAGTACAACAAAGCTTCAAAGGAAAGCCATGTAAGAAGCCAGTTTTACAATACAAAAGCAGCCTTCAGTTTTAAAACACTGCTGATTATAGTTGTTTCGTTTTGCCCATGTAAAAGAGTGGCATTACTTTTTAGCTGTCACTGCAGTTCTTTATATTCTAAGGAATCATCAGCAGGTCTTCCCCCTTCGTCCAGGTTCACATGGTCAATAACAAAGAATTTGCAGAAGTGGGAGCTATGCCCCTTGATGTGTTTATACAGGGCATCTCTTTCATCATGTTTTTTAAATGACTCTTCTATGACTGTGTGTGTGTGTGTGTGTGTGTGTGTGTGTGTGTGTGTGTGTGTGTGTGTGTGTGTGTGTGTGTGTGTGTGTGTGGTCATGGACAAATCTAGAGCTGCATAACAGTAATACAGTGCCTTCACTGCTGTGGCTGTCAGTAATAACAATTCACCTGGCTTCTACTTACCTTTATAGGGCACCTATTTACTTGACAATTCCATATGTAACTGACAGACTACATTATTTTTTTCCAGTAATCAGGTTTGTTCACTGAAGTGTAGGTCCAAACCTTCAAGTTAGTCTACCTAGAAATCAGCTGTTCCTACAAACATAGCTCTTAACTTCTAAGCACAAGAAATCTGGACATAGCCTTAATTAATGGGAGAACAAAGGCCCAAAAAAGGAACACATTTTAAACTTAGAAAGTTGCTAGAATAACAGGATTCATGTTAGCATGCATTTTCTGAAGGATATAAAGTTTGAAACTCAAATGTATATAATTATTTAGAGACTCAGCCTTCAATGTCTTGCTAGAAAACATAGATTTTATGAGGAAAAGACCAAAAATATGAGCAAAACTCTGGACACATAAGAGATGTGGTGTGAACATAAGCATCTGACAATGTCTTGGCTTAAGTTAAAAAAAAAACTGGAGGCAAAGTTCCCAAATCAGACAGATTTTAAATATTGTTATATTTTATGAAATTTGAGAAAATAACACATTTTGCCTTAGCATGCATTTTATGAAGGCTAAAACTCAAACTGTTAATGATTATTCAGGGACTGCAGTCCTCAATATGTGAAAAATATCTGAAGTACAGACAGGAATATGAGAAAAAATCTAGGGCATTCAGCAAAGCCAAGGATAGCTGAGAACATTGTATGTCTATATGTGAAGAGGAGGTGATGGAGATGTAATGCTTTGGACTGTATATGTCTGACAGCAGTGACTTCACTGTTGGCACAATGCATGCATTTCTTCCTTCAGTGAATGAGAAGGAAACATCTTGGAAGTAGTGGGTCAATAAAGTGGCACTAATTGCTGGATACATTTCTGTGAGTGGGCATGTGGTGGGTCACCTGTGTACCTGTGCCTTTGCATCTTTGTGTGTCACTATCTGTATCCAGCAGTTGTAGCCCCTTTATTGACAGAGTATCCTTAGATGTTTTATTCTGAATGAATAAAGAAATATATAAATTATACCAACAGTGAAGTTACTAGTGTGTGTGTGTGTGTGTGTGTGTGTGTGTGTGTGTGTGTGTGTGTGTGTGTGCGCGCATGTGTGTGTGTGTGTGTGTGTGTGTGTGTGTGTGTGTGTGTGCACGCACGCGCGTGTGTGCGCATGCGCTCCTGTTGGAGTTTTTCTACATGAGTGAGCCATTGTCTTTTTTGCTTCTACATCTGTGTATGTATATATGTAAATGTGTGTGTCTCCAAGAGAGTGTGCATATTATTAAATACTTACATATGATATAGTTTGGTTGAAAGGCAATGGCCATGGTCAAGGTACTCATTCCGCTCAGGGAGAAAATAGGTTGTTCCACATTTTGTCTGTTTGCTATGGTCTGTGTTCCACACTGACCTCTTAGCAGGTTACAGCCTATGTGCAAGGCTGTAACAAAGTAATGCACCATGAAGACTAAGATGCAGGAGGAACGTACACAATGAATGGTGAGATCAAAACTACAACACAAGTAAAAAAATACAATATAAGTGCATTGGAATCTGAGGTAGTTATAACAATTAAACTAAAGGTCTGAAAGCAATCCAAAAATCCAGACACTAGAGTGGAGAGAGAGAGACACATATGGACACACTTACACACACACCTGTACAACTGTGCAGACAGGTGGTGAAGGCATATCTGGAATGTATCTGGTATGTATGTCTGTAGACCCCATATCCACAATGTCAACAAGAAGTCAACCATATTCTTGAAGAAAAAAAGGTGGTTCTTGTTAGAATCAATTAGGTGCCTGTGATTTGTTAAGAAAATCCAGAAGGGAACCACTTTAGGAATAAAAATGCATAGGAAGATAGGGCAAGAAGTGAAGACAGAGAGTGGGTAGTTAAGACATTTTATGAGAAAAGTTTTAGGAAAATGATTGTGGATAAATGGATCCATTTTCTTAAGGAAATTGTGTTAGAACATCCCTAGATTTAAATTTTAAAGTATATTGAACAGGCATGAGAGAAGCCTAGCAACATAAAGGTCACAAGGATTATCAGTTCATCATCTAATAAGAGCACAGCTAGAATGGATAGGTGAAGCATTCATTAAATGCAGTTAAACAGCACAACTAGCATTTTTTGAGAACATTATCAGCTTCTGTCTGGTTTTATGTGCTATATAAGTTGCTGGATCATGCAGTAGTAGGGATATTGCTGCAGTGTGTACTCATTGTCTAACAGAGGCAGGTAAACATTGCCTCATCTTGCCTTTCTCATCCGTACATCAGCCTTTCCAGTGCATGAGCAATTAGATGAATCAAGGTCAACAGCATTATAGTCAGAGCTTCATTCTTCATATCATGGAGTCAGCAGCTGTAAAGTTATTTTTATAGCAGTGCAAGGTGGTATCAGTACGCACCTCTTCTAGTAAGCTGACAGACGGTTGAGGGGGATGGTCAGCCACAGCTACATATATTTTTTGTCTGACTGCCTAATAATTTTTTGATTACTAGCCAGTCTGGGCCTTCACCATTCTGAGAATTATTATTTTTAGGTCAACTACCTTGAACAGAAGTCCTAACAAAAACTATAGCACCCCACCAATCCTCTGCTCTGCCCTATTGCCACTTAAGGTAATACGATTTGAGCTATAAAGCTGGACAAGCATCTGCTATCCTTCAGCTATGTTTCAGTGATGGAGTAATGTGTGCCTTTGCTTCTATAATCCAGGCTCCAGTAAGGTCCATTTATTATCAATACTACTTTCTAAGTGTTTCTTCCATTCTTTTTGCCAACTGTTATCTCTTTGCAATGAATCCAATCAATCAGTTTGCTTATTCCTCAGTGGTACGAGAGTTGAATGTGTAAGTTGTTATCTAGGCATCCATTGAGGAGGTTCTTTATCATGCCTTGAACCCCTACTTGAGTGGCTGATGTGAACTTGCAAAAACAAAGGCCTGTGATGCTTTTCCCTGTGGAAGTGCTTATTCCTGAACATGCATAATGAATGTTAATATGCAAATGCAATTTGGCAGCACCAAACATACATTATTAATCAATATGCTATATAGTATCACCTGATCTCGCAATTCCTCAACCTTCATCTTGGAACCTCATACTTCTGTTATGACCTCTTTGTCTGAAACGTTTTAACTTCTGGCAAGTGATATTTATGCTTTATTCTTCATGGCTTGCATAATCTCTTCAACCATTATATCATTACATTGTAAATATTTTTGCTTGATTTCATGCAATATGCACTCCTGTAATCTTTAACATTGTACCTTTGTGAAGTTATTCACCTGGGTATATCTGCAAATGGTCAAATATAAGCACTGCCCTGATAAACAAATGAAAAATAAAATAAAATATGTTCCCTCTGTCTCCAGCAGGTGCCAGTACTACAGTGGTCCAAGCTGCTTTCCAGTAGGACGGGTGAGACACTATTGGCTGTTCACTCCTTGTCAGTGCCTGATCAGCTAATTTATCTTGGGTAGCCAGGGTCTAGTTAGGGCATTATCACTCTATGCCTAAGAGCTGGAACATGTTATTATGGATATATTTTACAGGAGGATAAGAACAATGCTAGATAAGTGATTATGAAGCTCATAAGATACCCCTATCTGTGTACTCCTTTAAGAAGGTGTACTTAAAATGTTGTGCCTCCCTTCTCAAGCAGCTAATAGTGCTCATCTTCCTAACTGAGCATGTCTGTACATAATGCCCCTGATATAAGTTTGTGTCTACCCATCCAGTCATCAAGACTAGCCTTAAAAGTAGCCAAAGTAGTACTTTGTTTGACCTGCAGTAGTAAACTATTCCATAAGCTGAGAATATGTTGAGGTAGGAACCTATCTCTCTGCTGAGTTTTGTTTACTGGTTTTGTATCAAACAGAACTGAATTTTTCAGGCTCAAAAACTGAGACACCGGTCACCTCAGAGCAGTAAGTAGGCTACTGAGTAAAAGGAGAGATGTGATCATTTATTTGGATAATTGAAGGATTTAAGGCCTTTCATGGTTCTGGTTTGGTATCTTTGAGGCCTTTTAAGTTGAGAGATATACTTGTATTATGCAAAGCAAAGGGACATTATATTCAATATTGGCTCTGATGAGGAAAGAGTACAGTAATAGAATAACTTATTTGGATCTTCAAGATATTCTCTTGGAAGCTAAATGGGCCAGATAGAAAGATTTCCAGACTATGGTGGAACAATGATGATTGAATCAGAGAATGTTGTCCACATAAGTTTCCAGGTCTGTTATGACTGGATCTCTTTGAACATAGTACCATATATAATGTATGAGGTGGGAGCAACATTTTTGTTGAATGGTACTATATTGCAGTTTTTTTTCCCATTTAGCTTAAGAAAGTTTTTAGTACATTAGGTATATGCAAATTCCAGCCCTTGCTGGAGCTGTTTAGTATCAGTGGATAACAGTACCCAGCTTGCAGACATCATTAAACCTGGTTAAGCACATGCCAAAGATATTGGATTGGACCGGATATCTGCAAAATAAATGTCAAATAGTAGAAGGCTCAGCACTGATTCCTGTGGTATCCTACTAGTGACAATGTTACATTCAGAAAAGGCTCAGCCACTAATCCCTGTGGTACTCCACTAATTACAATGTTATATTCAGAAAGGGCTCAGCACTGATCCTTGAGGTATCCTACTAGAGGCAATGTTACATTTAGAGAGGTCTCAGCACTAATCTCTGTGGCACTCCACTAATTACAATGTTATATTCAGAAAGGGCTCAGCATTGATCCTTGAGGTATCCTACTAGTGACAATGTTACATTTAGAGAGGGCTCAGCACTAATCCTTGTGGTGCTCCACTAGTTACAATGTTACATCAGGCACAAACTTGTGTTTAGGCTGAGGCTGAATAGCGTAAGTAGAGGCATGGATAGTGCATACTTAACACTGATAAGAACATAGTTTGATGTGTTTTTAGGTCCCATGGATGCATTATTTTTACTGTTTGATAAGAGTACTAAGACTTGTTTAAAGGTGGTCTCAGAAGAAACTATATTATTAGGTATACTAAGGAAAAATTGTGGATAGATGGGATAAGATTAGCAGCTATATTTTTCTGCTAATATATTGGCTATATCTTTGAGATTGGAGTATGTGATATTATTACAGATGAGATTAGTGCATTGTTGTATATTATTCCTTAATCTTTTGACATAACTGAAGAAAGTTGTATACGTTCCTTTGGCATCTGTAGCAAGTTGAAGTTTGTACTTTGCTTTACATTTTCTAATAGCACTCTTAAGCTCATTGCTGGCTTGTGTCACTATGTTCCTGAGATAAAGAGGTGGGGGGTTCTTACAACTTTTTTATTATTTTCCTTCTTTTGTTATTCAGTTTATTAATACAAGAGTTTCTCAGAAAGGTTTATTGGTGAATTTACCATTATATTTAGGGGAGACAGCTACTGACTTTTCTATGTAGGTGTTTGTAAAAGTTGTAAGGTGATTGGGGCAGTCCTTTTGGATAAGTACATTTGAAGGTGATTATTAGGAATTTTACATAGTTGTACAAGATGAAGTAGATTTATCCTGGTGAAGCTCCAAAAGATAGTCTCATTTGGTGGTTTAAGTGTTTTTTTTTTCTGCCCACAGGGTCTTGCCCCAATTGTTCCTTTCCATTGCCCAATCAATCCACTCATTCCTGTCTCAGATTTGAGACCCAGGCACCTCTTGTCTAGGAGGGAGCCCTTCAGCCCATTCATTCCCTGTCTGGAGGGCCTAATCAGCCCATTCATTCGGACAGAGAGGCAAGAACTGGGCAGTAGAGAGTGGGTCACTTTGCCGGACCTGACGGCCTTCCCTCCTGTCCCCTAGATGCTTCTCCATGTGGCAGCTCATTAGAGTTTTGCTAGTGCTGCTGGCAACAAATGCTCTGCAAGTTCAAACTCCCATGGGTGCTTCATCTAGTGTTCCCTCTAGATGTCAATGAAGAGGTGAATTATAGCCACCTTCATGCCGCAGGATGGGTGAGCTGATAATGGCTGTTTACTCCCATCCTCTATGCCCCAGGATGGGTGAGCTGATAATGGCTGTTTACTCCCATCCTCCATGCCCTAGGATGGGTGAGCTGATAATGGCTTTTTACTCCCATCCTTCATTCCCCACTCCCTCCAGCATTAGCGAATAGACTTGAAGCCAGAGCAGGGCAGAGCTCTGTGCCCTGTTTGGGATATCCATTATGGAGGAGAGTTAATTACTGCAAAAGTTATTGTTTTAATCAGATAAAAAAATGTCACTCTCCTACTTTGGACACAATAGAAGAGTCTTTGTTGGTTCTGTTCAAGCAGTTTTATGTTATACAAGCACATCACTATAGAAGTTTACTGACTTTAACTTAAGTAACTTATATACAAACTAACACCTGCGATCATGCCAGCTCTCGCTTAGGCTGCTCTTACAAAATGACACTAGAGAGGTTATGTGTTTGGAATTTATACGTGCACATGCAGCCTTGACATGTTTCTTAAAGATACAGCACACTTCACTTGCATTCTGATCTATACATGAAACACAAAGTGTTTTTTCCCTTAATGTCTTCAGTGGGGAGTTGGTGAAATATAATATTAAGAAGAAAACACCACGACCAATCGATCCAGCCAAATAATCCTTAAAATAAACTTTTATTCAATGCTGAACATACTATTAAACACAGTAAATCAAGCGCTTTCGCCTGATAATATCAGGCTTTATCAAGATACTTCTTTGAAGGATGTGCTGCATTTTAAATACTACCATGAGTTTCCGGTTGAACAATTAATTACATATAATTAAACAATTAATTAATATTTAAAGTGCAGAATGCATTGAACACTAACAATAAAATAAATGTGTACCTACATTCATTGTCTTAAAATGAACTGGCCAACAATTTTATTTATGTAGAACTTTTTTTTAAAATTGTTGTTCTTTTATAGAATTACATTTCATTAATAGGAACACCTGGTATGATGTAACTTACAAACTCTAAAATCTCCAACAACAAACTCTTGGTGAATAAATAAATAAATATTCTTATTATTATTATAAACATTAAAAACCTCATAAATAGATAATAAATAAATAATAATTTAAACCGTTAATCAATAATTACTAAAATGTAATAAAATATTGATTCATTGATCATAGCCTAATACGCCACCCATATACTTTTTATGTGGCGTTTGTTCATAAAAATTATTACTCCATTTTCTTCATATAATAGGAAAATCAATCTTACGAGTAGTAGGTTTACAACCAAAGTGCATATACCTATTAAAAATTGACCTTTAAACCGTATATTAACCTGAACACCAATGCATTCCTATGAAATATAATATAAACATAGTTGCCCTGTAGCGTTTTTGCTAGTCATGGTGACAGCATTTAGCCATTTAGTCCACCGAGTCTCAGTTCGCACATATGAAGAAACATCATCTTTTTATTAATGTAATTGCTTAGTTTTCTTTTGGTATTTTTGGCTGCACAGATGTCATTCAGTACTGTCATAATAACTAATATGGCACTGAATAGTCTGCGTGAGCTCTGCTAAGACCCAGACCCATCATGATTATTTAACTCAAAGTCAAACTTGGCATATTTTTAGCTGTACACAGTGGGGAGCAGATGTGATTTATGTCAAATACCAGTGAAGCTGCATCCTTTATCCACTGTTTGTTGGTGCCACTTCCTCAATCTGCATATTAATATTTTTTTCCTTCTTTGCTACATTCAACATATTTCCCAACATGCTAGAATATCTGCAATGCTGCACAGCAACCTGTACTAAATAGTACAGTTTCAAGACCACAGAATTTGACCAAAACATTTCATAGGGCCTAAATATCTTTACAATAAATCAGCAGGTGACCGCCCAGATTTATGAGTGTCTATATCAATAAAAATACTGAGTATGATAAGCCAGCATCACTCATGTGGAAACAAGACCACTATCCTTTTTGCAAAAAATAACATATTATTACTTTTAGAATGCCTTGAAAGGGGCGCTAGGGAACCTAAATGCTTAAACTATGAATTTAGGTTGTCATAAGGCCACAGTCTGCAAAAGAATAAGCATTAAATACTCCATCCTAACAATAATTCAGGTCTAAGATTTTGAACCGATCAACAGACATTGAATATCACAGATGAGCAGGCAGTCAGTGTATCTACATTTGTTGCCATGATAGCTCCCTAATTTAACAATATGAGGGGAGGAGGTGGTTAGGATGATAAGAAAACAAACACTAGGAACATAGAGGATCCTCTCACACTAGGAACACAGAGGATCCTCTTACAGCACAGTATCTTTCTTTGTGGCTCTTAAGGCATTGACAGATAAATCATGGCAGATTGTTAGGAACACAGAACTCGAATCTTTAGTACTACAGTTGCAATCCAACACATCCAGGAGTCTCAGAGTATTCTCTAACCTGGGCTGAAATTAATGGCAGAGATTAATGGTTAGTTGAATGGCAGCAAGATAGGAAAGGTAGCAGTTAGACGTGCAACTGCTCTTGTACAACAGCCCTATCTTAAGAGCCTTCATCTCAGGAAGAGTCAAGTCCCTTGAGTCCTGGTTCTTTTCTGTTACAGGCAGATTCCTGATCTTTCTTTTTTTCTTTAATTTATTTATTTATTAGCACTTCTTTACCAAAAAAGTCAGACTGGGTGAGAAACCCATTTCAGTTGAGTCCTGGAGAGAAAAGCTTCTTGAAAACAGTATGCATTTGCTTATGTGAACAAGTAAAGAATAGTAATGCAACAAAAATCTATATTTCTTCAAACATATAAGAGTTACAAAGCCAACTAATAAAATAAAATACCTTTGTACATTTAGTGTAAATGTAATGCATATGAGGAAGACAATGATAAGATTACTGAAGAGAGATAAGGCAGGACCCATGCAGAAACAGTTTAAGGGTATAGGATGGCATGAATGGACACCAACAAATGCAAATATGTGACAGATGAAAACTAGGGGGAAAGTGGCAGTAGAGATGTGAGAGAAAATTAGGGTAGAAGTGGCAGTAGAGATGTGACAGAAAATTAAGTTGGAAGTGGCAGTAGAGATGTGACTAGGTGTGGAGCTGGATTGTTATGAATGTACAGTTAATTCAGCTGTGTTGCACTGTATTAGTTAGAGGGCATGAGATCAGCTACAGGCATGCAATACGAGGAATAGGTAGGCAATGGAGAGATAGGTTATAAAGAGGCAGTGAAGAGAATGAAGGTGGTAGCGCATGGGGGATGTGAGATGAGATAAAGAGATGAAGAGTACAACAGAAGGTGAATAAGTAGATATATAAAAGTGCAGAGTGGATTGAAAGAAGCAGCTGCACAAAAGTGTCATAATTGTAAGGGTGGAAGTTGTAGTAGTAAGATAGGGATGTTCAGAGGGGAAGAATGTGTGTAGGTGGAATGATTGTTGGTGAGGAATTTATAAATGTTAGTGTGGATGGCCTTTAAAGGATTCACCTCTGCTCAGTATGCAGGGGTGGGATGAAGGAAATGTATGTTTAGATTTCCCACTGTTAGAAGGAACAGCCATTTTGCTAGAAAGTCCAACTTTTTTTGCTTGAGAAACAGTAGTCCTCTCATTGAATTGCTGCAAACTCCCAATGAAGAGCTATGTGGCCCTTCAGAAAAAGGTGCTGATTTACTTCTAAGATGGGACTGGTCTTTTTTAGATCTTATAACTTCATCTTGATCCTCGCTACTTGGTTTTGGTAGAATAGACCATTCTCCATTTAGGGGCAAGCTGGGGTAACCAATTGCTTCTAGAGATTACAGGATGAGGTATAGGGAGTTGTTAAAAGACTGAGGGCCTACTTTAATGAAAATTACACACTCCCTTTTATATTGCATATAGATCCTAAGTGTAGCAGTTAGATGATGCATTGCATTTACATTTGGTTCCTACTTTAAGAGCCATTAGTATATGAAGATTCCATTTCCTTGATTCCTGTTCCTTCACTATCGCAGACAGATTACATAGAGGATACAAGAGACTGCAGTGATCCCTCATGATACTGTAGACACCAAGAGGGCTTGTAGGGCACAACCAGATGAACCATTACTAACAACTAGGACTGTTGTGCTCTAGGCTATAGCGCTGCAGTTGTTAGCCAGAATCACCAGGACTCCTAGTGATTCTTCCAATGGAATTAAAATCAGTGTTCACAAATAGTAGTTAAATGAATGGCTGCGTACTCCTTACTGTAGGAACAGCTCATGGTTACGAGTTAGAAGTACAATTATTCTTATACAGGGCTTCCACTTTAAGGACATTTTTTACATGAAGATCGATGTTCTTGAATTCCTTTTCTGCTCTAGTGTAGGCACTTTTCACATTCTTGATTCAAGAAATCACTACCTCACCTGATATCTGGGATGCAGAGTGAGGGAGATTCCTTATAGCTGTAGACCAGGGTTCTCACCATTAGAAGAAGTGATCAGTTTACTAGGAAAACAAACTATTCATATTTGTGAAACCATATCCCCTGTCACATATGTATAAAAGGCTAGTGAATAACAGCATTATGGCAGCTAATACTTTGCTGCCTGTTTACTTCCAGAAGAGGAATACCTCTATTTAAAGTTAAAGAAATCACCTTGATTAGTGGATCACTGCCAGCTCTTAGGCTCATAGGTTCATAGTTAGGTACTAGGCTATCGGCCCTAGGGCCTATACAAGCTTAGCCATAATGATTCCCTAGCTATTGCTTCCAACAAATATTTACTTTCCTGGACCTCTATCTAGCAGGGCTACTGATGTAATCCCCAGGGTGAATTCCCTATCTCCCATCCAATCGTCAAGGTTCCTCTTGAAGAGGGCCATTGAGATGCTCTGCCTGACATGTGTGGGCAGCCTATTCTAGAGTATGGGGAGTCTCTGGATCAGGAACCTATTCCTCCAGCATGTTCTATTCATCATGATGACAAGGTTAAGATCCCTGGAGCATGTGGCACGGAGGGATTGGGATTTCTTTAAGTGTAGCATATCCAACAACTCTGGGTTTGACATGGCCTTGTATGTTAGGCAGAGATCACCTCTGAGTAAGCGATATGTGACAGAGTATAGCTGGAGTTTCTTTAGATGGTCAGCATAAGGCATCTGCTTTAGGCCTGTGATTCTTTTCTGAGGTATTTCTGTAGCTTTTCTAGTTGTTGCAGATGTCTTGTGAGGTACATACCAAACAGGGCATTGTATTCTGTAATGGGTCTAATGAGGGATGAGTACAGAGGGACGATGACCTCCTTTTTTTTCTGGATGAAAAGCCCTTAGTGATGTGGTGTGCCACATAGAAGGATTTTCTAACTTTTGTGGCTATGTGGTTATCCAAGGTGAGACCACTGTCCACCTGTGTCCCTAGGTCTCTTATCACACTTTTGGTGTTTAGTGTACAGCCACCAATGTGGTAGTTCACAGGTACATGTTTTTTCCCAAAGGGGACAACTATACATTTTTTGGCATTTAGCTTGAGACTATGGTTCTGGCACCAGGCATCTGTTTCGGTAAGGCCCTTTTGTAGCATATCCACATAATTTGGGGATTCAGTAATGGCTCCCAGCTTGCAGTCATCTGCAAACTTTGTAAGCCAGAGTCCCTTAGTGTTGGCCGGTACTTCAGAGAAGTAGACGCCAAACAAGAGTGGTCCCAGGACAGAACCCTGCAGTACACCACTTGTCACTTATCTGAAGCTGGATTTGGAGTCGGCTACTTTTACAGTTTATGTTCTGTCAGTAAGTCAGTTTGCAACCCATCGAGTGACATAGGGATTAATGCCCAGCTTAGTAAGTCTATCTATGATTCCAGAGTGGGGGATAGTGTCAAAAGCCTTGGCGTGGTCCAAGTAGGCTCTGTGAACCACCTTACCCTCGTCCACAGCTCTGGAGACTGATTTGAAGAAGTCGATCAGGTTCAGGAGGCAAGATCGGCCCTTCACGAACCCAAACTGGATGGGGTCCAGTGTTTGAAGGTTGCCAATGTCTTTGTTTATAAGTTCCATGACAATATTTTCCATGGCCTTGCAGATCAGGCTCATCAGACTGATGGGACAGTAGCTCCCGGGATCCAAAGTGGATCCCCCCCTTGTGGAGTGGGATGACTGTAGCTGTCTGCCCCTTTGTGGCATAAAGCCTGAGGTGAGGTTATGATTAAACATGACACATAAGTGAGGTGCCAGTTCATTTTGTAGTTCATGCAGTACACAGCCCAGGATGTTGTCTGTTCCCATGGATGCTATATTCTTGGCTTTGGAGAGTGAGGTTTTTACCTAAGTGGCCATGATTACCGGAATTTGGCATTCTTTTGGTATTGAGATGGGCCCTTTAGGGGGTGATGGGGGGGGGTGACATTGGCACTGAATCTATCTGCCAGGATATTGGCAATATCCTTGGGATCAGTATATCTAGTGCCATTCTGCTGTAGCTCAGAACAGATCTGAGTATTGCCATTTAGATTCTTGACATAGCTATAGAATGCCTTGTGGTTGTCTTTGGAATCTTTGGCAATTTTGTTTTCGCAACTAGCTTTGGAAGATTTTATGATGGATCTCAGCTTTCTACTGAGGCTGGTGAGGGAGTTTTTTGAATCCTGGGTTCTTCCTCTTTCCTGCAACGGTTTCTTCCTTCTGTTGTACATCTTGTTTATGGCAGGGGACCACCAGATTGGCTTCCTTCTTTTAGAGAACAGCTTCTTGGTTCTATTTGGGATGGCTCGGTCCATGCACAAGTGAATGTGCTCATACAGCACCTTAGTGTAGGATTCAGCAGTTAAACTTCCAGTTCCCATCTGCACGGGTGTCATGAAGTTTATTACTTCTGACTTGAGAAGCATGAAGTTGGCTTTTTGGATAAGTTTTTTATGGAGGTTTCCTTAAGGGGGGGTGGGATGTGTATGTCAATGGTGATTAGCTTATAGTCTGATCTGACCAACTAGGGGATGATCACTGGTGTGGAGCATCGATCTTCCATGTTGGTAATGACCAGGTCTAGAATATTGGTACCCCTGGTGGGACTATGAATTAGTTGTTCTAGGGTGTTGGATTTTATGAATTCCAAGAACCGTTGAGCAAAGGTGTTGGTACATGAGTAGTTTTCCCAGTTAATGGCGGGGTAGTTGATTTTGGGTGTTCTCTGTTCAGGAATAGGCTGGGGTACTGAAGCGCTTCTAGAGATCACAGGTTGGGTTAAGGGGATTACTCAAAAAAAGTCTCTGCTTTTACAAAATTTGCATATCATCTGTGATAGTGCAAGAAGTCTGTGAGGATGCCACATAGATGTGCTGTTATGCTTACAATAGGCCAATATTTAACACCCTTTAATCACTTATTTTTATTTATTTGTTAACCAGGTAAGCCCATTTAACATAAATGCAGCTTTTCAGGGGCAACATTGGAGCATGGGCTGGTTGAACAAATTGGTCACACAGTAGGCAAATGGAGGTGGAAATAATTATACCTTGTACCTATGATTACAGGAAGCAACTCATTAACTGTTTAGCCCTTAATCTTTTGAGGTAAGTTCAGGATTTCATTTCCTTTATTCCTGTTCCTTGTTTATTACAGGCAGATTGCACATATGATCAATGATGTCTCAGATTCTGTCTCTAAACTGTAACCACAAGTAGTGGTTTTGAGGCACACCCAAACAAACCACAGCTGATTGCTAGGGCTTTGGAGAATCAATCTTCATACCACTGCTGTGATCCAATACTACCAGGTCTTTCAACAGATTTCCCTCTGGGACTAACGTCAGTATTTGTAATTAATGGTTAGATGAATGGCTGCACTCTGTTAATTACAAAAAGGTCCTTTGAATACCTATTAGATGTGCAACTGTATTTGTACAAGGTCCATACTTTAAGAGCCTTTAATGACGAAGGCTTATAGTTCCTTCTGTATTGATGACAGATTCATGTTCTTGGATTCACTGTTGAATCCAGCATCCAAGCTAAGAGGGAAAGAAATTCCTAAACAGCCATGTATCCGAGTTCTCTGATGCATGAATCAGTTTATTAGAAAATCATACTTTTTATGCTTGTGAAGCAGTAATCTGTCAGTTACCAAAGGCTGTTCAAAATTAGGAATTGGTTTACTTTCATGACGCGTGGTCCTTCCCAAATTCTTTGAGATGACTGGTCCCTTCCAGAGTTCAAATTTCAACTTGAATGACATCAGCTCATGGAAGCAGAATAGAATGCTCTTTCTCATGCACAGTCTGGAGTACTGCATTGCTTCTAGAGATTATAGTCTTGCATAACAGGACTGATCAAATTACTTGCAATTTGTACTAAAAAGTGTATGTCCATTGCAATATTGCAGGAAAATAGAAGTTTCATTTAGAGTGCTTTTGCACAAGGTCTATACTATTAGGCTTTATTGCAGGAAGTCTGCCTTGCATAGATTCATGCTCTTCTCTGTTGCAGGAGGACTCCTGTACTTTTATTGCTGTTCGTATTGTAATTCACCATTGTGCTTGGTATCTAGGATTGGCGAGATAGAGTTTTCTAATGGCTATGGACCAGGGGTCCTACTGTAAGAAGCAGCCTTCAAATTGTCAAACCTTCTAACCTCTCACCTGCTATGATTTTGATTTAGTGCTATGATTTTCCCCCATATTTGCCCTTGTTCCTCCTAGATTTATTAATCTCCTTGAAAGATTTGATCTGCATAAAGGGTTTATATACCGATAAAGAATTACATTAAACCTGCATATAGGTTCTTTATCTCTAGATGTACCTGGTCTAGTATCGAAAGACATTCTATTCTAAAAAGGAATTCTCTTTCTGACATTTTGCTATGATTTTAAAGGCCAATGCTATGATTTTTAATGCTCAGAAACTGAGAAGTATGTCTGTGAAGAGTGATATACTTGCCAGTTTATAGCATTGCTTCTGTCCCTTTAGTCTCTATTTCTGCTGTGAACTTTGCTTGTTCTGTACATAAGCAGATAGAGACAGTTCTTGCTGTGGAATTTATTAGGTACTAGTGTATGCAGCACTGAGAACACGGTTGTTTAGTTAGTGAGTGACAATATGCCCAAGTAATGTCAACTAATATTTGTGAAAGTAAGTTGATAAAACAAAGCACTGTTTCCAGAGCAAAATAAACTAAAAATTAACTGTGTTTAAGTCATGGCCTACATGGAAGCCATCATACTTTTGTTCATCTCTAGAATGTAAAATGTTTTGAGTAATGCAATCTTAACAGAATAGCAATAAACATGATTGTGCATGTTGCCACAAATGTATCAATATGTATCAATATCAAATGTATCAATAGCAAAGCACAGTTTGCAGCAGATGTAGATCCAAACAATGAGGATACTAGTAAGATTAATCAAAGTCTCTCTGTAAGGTGAGAGGGCTGTGCAAGCTAAGAAGTGACTCAGATGCAGATGGTACTGAGTTTCACAGAAAAAGATAACCCATGAGACATGATGCCTAAATCCAGTTATCCTACCCAAACTACTGATAAACGGGCTAAGATGAAACATGCAAGAATGCATTTAGTGATGAAACTGAAACGTTTATGTACTTCTGTCTTTCTTCAATACTATAAACAAAGATTGAAATTAATCAGATTTTGTGGACCAGTTTTAATTGCATTTATTTGGCACCCAAAGCTTTCTTTTAGTATTTCTTAGACTGAAAATAGTGGAAGGCAACTCAGGACTTTTATGAGTAGCTCCTGACTTTTGTAAAGAGGGAGGTTCCCAACAGATAAAAATTGTATTTTTTTTTCAACTTTAGATGCTGGCAATGTGTTTGTTTGCATTTTGTTGCTATGGAAGGAAGATAATCCCATAAATTCTAAAGAAGAAAGAAAAAATATATTTGTGTATGACCCATCAACTGAAAATAAGAAAACATAACGCAGGAATACATTTTTTACAGCCCTCTTACGTTATATTACATCTCATATTACATTTATGTAAATCAAGTTTTTAAGAAATAAGAAACCGAATATCCAACCAATTCCATGACAGCAGGATAGACTTTGAAGTGTTCACAGCTGAAGGAGCATTGCAGCATGACAGTTTCATTCATTCTATTTGCCTATAAAAGTAAACCTGTAATATTATTGACACAGGACTATTTCACTTATGGGCACTTCATAGTGTTTGCTGCTGTTCTTGTCAAGGTACTTGACCATATAGATGTTTTATTCATTTGTATAAGACAATGTCTTGCTGCTCTATGCAATTAAACCGATATCAAAAGGGGAAAAAATAATTGAAGTACCTATGGTTTTATTTAATGTAGAATAAACTCTTAATGTGGTAAAAGGAGAACCTCTTTGACACAGTAATGCAGAGTGCTGCAAAAAGTCCAGCGCTGCTTAGCTTTTTTACAACACTACTGTCAGTCATGACAGTCAATCAGTGAAATGTGCCCAAACCTGTATGTAATATCAGAGGAGCTAATAACATAAACCAACTCAATATATATCTTTAGTACTTAATATTATGGGTAAAAATGCAATATGACAATATTCTAAAACTGTGTACTCCTGTTTACAGAACTAAACACATAGTAAGGAAAACTGAAATATGATATGAAAATTATATAGTACTTTTCCAAAGCATAAGATGTAAAAAATTACTTTTAAATCTCTTTTAATTTGTGGTAATGGAACAAATAAATAATTTTGGCCTTTTCATTGTTTTTCTGTGAGCAAAACCTTGAACCCCAGTGCTCATTTGTATGGCATTTCAATAATTACTTTGTGAGTGTCACACTTTGTGTCTTTCGGCTTTTCCCAGTTAGGGGTCGCCACAGTGGAACTCCGGTCCTCTAATGATTGGCAGTTGATTTTTATGTACCGGCTTGCCAGGCCTGACGCACAACCTTCAACGAAGGTACGTCCATTCATGCATGTCTCCACGCATAGGACGCTCTAGTGGAGAATCCACTGAAAATAAAATAGGAATATTTTCAATTCTGCTGAGATTCATATAAGTCTGACCAGCCACATACGCAAAGCCATGGGAAGACCTATCATGGAACTAATCAATAAGGACATAGGGAATCTCCAAACACTGCACCTGTCTCAGTTTGGATTCATTATTTATTTATTTATTGGTATTTGTTTACCAGGATAGTCCACTGGCCCAGTATCAGTCCTTTTTCATGGGTGGCCCAGGGAGAAAAGCTCCACAATAATGATCTACATAGAGAAGTATTTAGCAATGACATAAAGCAAATACAGAACAAAATATAAAACAAATGTCAAATTGTTACAATTGTTACAGGCCTAAGTTACAGCACGATATGAGAAAGATAATGAAAAGGCTAAGATTATACAAACTACTGCCACAAAAAGCTATTGTTATAACAGGGCACTTTGTGGGATAGTGATTAATTAAGAAGAACTGCATGATGGGTATGTAGAATAGGAGTTAGAGCATATTCAGGAAGCAGAGGATGTTGAGATTTAAGGGCTGGGGGCTTGATGCATGTGAAGTTCCAGGATGAGCAGAGGTCCACATGTAAAGAGGTTTTGAAAGATGTTAAAATTTGATTAGTTGTAATCATTAATGGAAGGACATTCCAGGCTCTAGCTACAGTGTATAGAAGCTGACCAGCAGGTAGTCTGGGTTTGTGGACCAGCAAAAGTTGTTGATTTTCAGATCTGAGAGATCCTTTGGGTAGATAATAGCTAAATAATGAACTAAGGGCAGTAACAAAGAAAAGGTTTATAGGTTATTTTATGTGCAGTTGTCAAATGCAGGTAAGTGAGATAGTGGGGGAGCTCAAGCCAATTAAGGGAGTGTAGGGATGTACAGTGGTGGGTAGAATGTGCTTTGTTAATATTGTGTTGTACATGTAAGTCAAATTTTAAATGTTCATCTATTATTACTCCCAGTAATTTGGTGTGAGTAACAACTTTGATTACTGTGTTGTTTTGAGACTGGATGATAGACTGGGCTTTGTTTAAGGGATTCATCAAGGGCAAGTCATGCTTACTCAACCTGAAGGACTTTTTCTGAATAGGTCACCAAAACAGTGGAGGAAGATAAAATGATATACACCACATACCTTGCCAAGACAAACCTTTTGACATAATCCCCCAGTCAGGCATAGTAACAAGCTAAATGAACTAGGAATAAAACTCTGTGTCACTCACTGGCTCACAGATACAATGCAGGAAATCAAAATAGGAGACGTTACCTCCACAAAAAGATCAGTCACCAACTGTGTCTCCCAGGGTTCTATACTGGAACCTCACCTGTTTGGAATTTACTTCTCAGAAGTAAAGCCAATATCAAAGTGCTTGGAATGAGCAGTTATTAAATCCCCAAATGACTTAGCCATCTTGCAGGAAAGCTTGTCCCAAATAAATAACTGATGCCAAAATTATGGACTAAAACTAATGGCCAAAATATGCATCATCATATCCTTTGGGAAGTCATCTACCTGATGAACTACCGCATTGACAATACCCTGCTATGAGTTGACTGAGCTACTCATGATTTGAAAATGTAAGTGGACAGTGAGATAACTTTGAATCAACATGTCCACATTAATCACCAACCAAAACTAGAAAAATAAAAAAGCAGCACAGCAGTGTGTAGAATCCCAGGACACAAACTTTAATGAAAATAGACGCTTTCATCAGGTACAAGAACCAAACTTCTTCAGATAAAGAAAAAACGTTATCTGTCCTACGTATACCACATTTGAAATACATCATGGTCCAACAGCCAATGAATCTAAAACTATGATAAAAAATGCAAATTGCAACCTGCAACCCTAATAGTAACCCTTTGTTTGCCAAAGTATTTAAGCATGTACATTTTTTTATTAAAAACATATAGAACAAATATATAAAAAACTATTTATATGCTTACAAATATATAAACAAATAAAAAAAAGCATTCACACTGGGATGATGGATCTATGTGAAATGTGTAGTCAGTGCAAACACATTTTTATTGGTACAGGTGTTAGTATAAGTGAAAGAAATATTGATATAAAAGGAAAATATTCCTGTTATTCCCAGTCAGTGGTATATATTGCTTTCTGCTTGCAATGTCCTGCTTTTTATGTAGGCAAAACCAAACGTAAACTTTCTCAGAGAATATATGAACATCAATATGGTATTGCCCACAAGAAGGAGACTAATGCCTTATATAGTCTTCTGACCACTAAGTACCCTGAACATCAATTTAATGTTGTGGTAGTGCATCAAGTTCAAAAAAGTCCCTATAATGGCCCTTGGAAACTATACTTGGAACAAAAAGAAACTTGGTGACAGATTTATTTGAATGCATGTTTTCCCCCTGGGCTCAATGACAGTATTTCCATCTCCGGTACTTTAAAATTAAAACAGTTTGAAAGATAATAAGTACAGTTTTTAAACTCATGTCTGTCAACAAGCATGATTTTTTTTATTTGTTTATATACCTGTAAGTATATAAATAGTTTTTCATATATTTGTTCTATACGTTTCTAAAAAAAATTTTACATGCTTAAAGACTTTGGCAAACAAAAGGTTACTATTAGGGTTGCAGGTTGCAATTTGCATTTTTTATTATTTTTTTAGATTCATTGGCTGTTTGGTCATGATGTATTTCAAATGTGGTATAAGTAGGACAGATAACTTTTTTCTTTATCTGAAGAAGTTTGGTTCTTGTACCTGATGAAAGCACCTATTTTCATTAAAGTTTGTCTCCTGGGATTCTACACACTGCTGTGCTGCTTTTTTGTTTAACATGTACACATTGTCATAAGAAAGTCCTTCTCTATATTGCACAACTTATAAACAAAGGGATTGTGTCTAGATCTAGTGATGTTTCTGCCTGCCTTTACTCAGCCCTCATTAGGCCAACTATTGAGTATAATGCCCCTTTTGTTATCTGTCCAGACACATGCAGCAACTGGAAGATTCTCAAAGTTCACCAGGTTTAATAAGCATGATCTACCTTTAACAAAGCCAAAGTGGATTGGATCAAGAGTTTGAAGGTCACCTATGTCTTTGTTGATAAAGTCCATGATGATTCTGTCCATGACCTTGCAGATGAGGCTGGTTAGGCTTATGGCTCTATAGTTCCCAGGGTCAGATGATGGACCCTCTTTATGCGAGGGAATTACTGTTGCTGTTTTCTACTCTGCTGGGACAAAGCCAGTACTTAGACTGTGAATGAAGAGAATGTCAATTGGCTTTAGAGGACTTTACAAGATATCTAATTTGCTTGTTCAAGCTGTGGAGGGTGTCTTTCCTCTGCTGAGTCAGTTCCCTCTTGTTCTTAGACATTCGTTTCTGCCTGTTGGTGTATAACCTATTTATGGTTGCTGTCCACCGGGGTGGCTTGTTTTTTGTGAGGATCTTGTTTTGAGCCATTCAGGTACAGCTGGTTCTATACATTTGTATAGGTATTTATACAGGGCATTTGAGTACACCTCTGTATAGCAGTCATTGCTGACAGTAGAAGCAGGGGGTTTGAAACTATTTATGTTATCGATTAGGAGGCTATAGTTTGCTTTGGAGAAATTTTTCATCCTTTTAGCTCTTGAGGGGCGTCAGGTATGATCATTACTTTGAACAAGACTGATTTATGATCAGACCTTACCAGGGAGGGTAACACACAGAGGGTAGTGCATAGACCCCCTATATTGGTGAGCACTAAATCTAGGACATTCAAGCTCTTTCTGGGGGTGCAGACTATTTATTCCAGAGCATTTGTATTAACAAAATCCAGGAATTCTAGGGTGAGCATGTTTGTGCTCATATGACTCCCAGTCGATGGAATGATAGTTGAAATCACCCATGACCAAGGTGTTTGGCTGTATAGTGAGTGACTCAAGTAGGTTCAGGTAGGTAGAATGGTTCTCATGGGTCATGGTGCGGACCTATAGCCAACAATGATATGGAAGGGGGTTTTACCTAAAGTTAATTAGACTTGGAGCAGCTCTGTATGGGGTCATAGTATTTGACCAGTCTCGAGGTGGATTTGTCTGTAATGAAGATGGATACACCTCCTGCCTTTGGTTCTTTCATGCTCATTTTGAGGTCTGAATGTGAGAAAGGCATTGTAGCCTTGCATGGCTGGGGTACTCTCTGTGGACTTGAACCATGTCTCTGTGACTGCACAGACATCAGCATCTTCCAAGGTAAGGAGTGCTTCCAGCAAGTGCAGTTTCTGATTTAGACTCCTATCATTAAGCAGCATAACCCTGAGTTTGTCTCTACTGAATTTTTTTATGTCAGGAATTTTGCTGTTATGACAATGCCCAAAAAAGGTACTATGGGGATGGGAAGTACTTTTGTCAGTAAACAAAAGCCAGAAGGTGACAGGTGAAGACAATTTCTGGCATAGCAGTGTGGTCTGTCAACCATATCTACCCATGCTGACATATACTGGATCCCCCTGGATTGATGCCAGAAGCTAAGCCAATTATTGAAGTCAATCATTTTTTGTTTATATTGAGGCATCATCCTGGGGAAGATAGATTGCTGCTTAGGACAAGGGACATACCTGCCTGGGACACATAATCTGAAAACTCAGTCATATCTCTCTTCATATAGTCGAGTGAGGTATGTCTCAAGTCATTCACTCCAGCATGGGCTATAACAGAGTCATAATGGTACTTGTTGAGAGACTTGAGTGTGTGCATGCGTGATCTGATGGATCTTGGCAGCTGGCAGGCAGCTGACCGTGACCATCTCCTTGCCCAGCCTGGTAAGGGGGACATCTGTGTGTCTCACTATGGAGTCACCTATGACCAAGATATTTGGTTTTGAGGTGCTTTACCATAGGGGCTTATTCACTGACACACTTCTTCTTCTTTTGGCTTTTTCCTGGTTAGTGGCCGCCACAATGGATCACCTTGTCCGCTCATGATTGGCAGTGGAGTTTTATGGTGTCGAGTTGCCAGCCCGGCGCCCAACCTTCCACAGAAGGCACACACATGCACACACTCACACCTAGGACCAATTAAGAGTGTCCAGTCCACCTGCAGCATGTCTTTGGGATGTGGGAGGAGATCAAAGTACCCAGAGGAAACCCACGCGACCACAGGGAGGACATGCAGACTCCGCACAGAAGGCACCCCAGCCAAGGATTGAACCGGAGAACCTCTTGCTGTGAGGCATTCACTGACACACTGTTTGTGTGTATTATTATGTGTAGTGGATTCTGTTAGATCTGCAGTGTGTGCAGTAGGTTTGCGCTTGGGAGGTCTCTAAGCTTTAGGTAGGCTTCTAGTGAGTACTTCTGTGTATGTGGGTTTATGTGTTGTGAGCTTGTTATGTGCAAGAAGTGAAGTGTGTGTACTGATAACCTGTTTGATATCTGGTTTGATGTTATGTGAGATAATTGATTCCAAATTCATAGTATAGATGCAGCTCTCACATGTTGCATTTCTTTGTTTTAAGAGTAACTGGTTGTCAGTATACATGAAGCAATTTCTACATTCCCTCTGGATACCAATGTCAATCAGACTAGTTGGAGAAATGGTGGAAAACTGTCCATCCATTATGGGAGCTATATACTGTAGTTACTAGTGAGGACTGTGCTAGATGGACCAGGTTTTGCTGTAAGACTAACAAAAAGCGGCTATTCTATGGAGGGCTAGGGGTAGAAACCTGTGTCAGTGCTTCACAATGCACAGCTGTGTTGCTCACATGGAGCAGTGCAATCTCTCAGCAGCTCTGGTAAACTAAGTGAAAACCCACTCAAACATGATGTTTAAATACAAACAAAGTTAAATGATTTTAAACAAAGTAACCAAATGGAAAGCTCAAGACTGAACCTTATTCCAGCAATCCCTAACTCAGCTGAGTCCATGGCTGCACACTTCTGCCACAAGGGTGCAGATGGGTCTTCTTAATGTAAGATGGCTGGCTTAAGTACTCAGATGATACCAAACAGTCTAGATTCAGCAAGCCTGACTCTAGCCTATGCTATAAAATGTATAAGTACTAGAAAATCACAGTCACAACAGCAAAAGAAAAAAAAACATTTTAGATAAAACAGCAATTCAGTAGAATATTCCCAGAAGGGTGTAAACCACAGACGTTCATAGCGTGAAATTACTGGCCTGAAGCCCAAGTGCTTAAACCAAAATTGAGAGGCTTAGAATAACAGTTACAATTTATTCAGGCTACTAACAAGCAATAATAAATGCAGCAGAATAAATGCAATTGAGCAACAAGAACAAGCAGCAAAAGCAAAATAAAGTAATAAAATAGGAAGAAACACAAATACAATAAAAGCAGCTGAATAAAGTGATTTTTTTTAAAGTTACATGGGAAGGGAGGAAACAGTAGATAATTCAAGGTTAAGAAACTATGGGGATGGGCCTTCCCAACTGATCGCTCTGTACTCAGTAGAATGAGCCGATGAGATGGTAGTGGGAGGAGTGCCCATAAGCAGATTTATAGTAGTGGCAGGCAACACAAAAGCCACCAAGTTTAAGAATACAGCAACAGTTGGGTATATGGATGAGATAAAGTAAAATGCAGACAGAGATCAGCAATATTCAGACAGAGTATAGCAAGCAAGCCAAATGAGCACTCCAGCTAAATAGAGATACCTCCAAAAAATTCTAGCTAAATGAGGAATGCTATTTCTCGGCTCCTCCCACTCATTAGCTGATATTATTCACTGTTTGAAGATTAATTCTTTGCTAACTTTTCTAAATGACCCTAGCCAAGACTTCTTAAAACTCCACTCCAACAGAGCAGAAAACTTAAAAGCAAAACAAATGTAATACAAGAAAAAGATAAAAAATAGAAGTAAAGAACCTTAAATGAAAAGCTTTAATTCAAAATAAGATGCAGACAGAGTTCAACAATATTCAGGCAGAGTACAGCAAGCATGCCAAACAAGCACTGCAGCTAAATAGAGATACCGCCAAATAAAATAATTCAGGCTAAATGAGGAATGCTATTTCTCAGCTCATCACATTAATTAGCTTATGATATTCACTGTTTGCAAAGGAATTCTTTGCTAACTTTTCTAGTTGACCTTAGCAAAAATCTCTTAAAACTCCAACAGAACAGAAAACTTAAAACAAACGAATGTAATACAAGAAAAAGATAAAACATAGAAGTAACCAAACCTTAAATGAAAAACTTCAATTCAAAATAAAATGCAGAGTAGATCCAGCAATATTCAGGCAGAGTGCAGCAAGCAAGCCAAACAAGCACTGAGGTATTAACATATTTGCAATATTTGGGCATCTTTGGGGTAAGCTTGGCTAGGCTTAAAAATGGCTCTTGAGCTGGTAGCATAGTAACCACCTATGAACCTATAATTCCCTGGTGGGTTATTGGCCCATCCCTCTACTCAGATGGGGTGAATGTAGGCATGATGGTTGTGGTGGCCTTTATGCCTGCAGTCATCAGTCTGACCTTCGGATGAAGATGCAGCACATAACGGCCTCATGGTTGTGCCATTTCATCTTTGCCTGCAATATCTCATCTGACATAAAGATAGAGCTGCTGTACAGATTTATCAACCCCTCTGACTCCCTGGGCGGTTTATACAGTATCAAAATAGGTAATGAGGTTAACTAATAAAGAATATTAGAGAATCTCATTAACTGGAAAAACAAAACCAGCCAAACTGCACTTCACCAATGGCAACTGGGATGATAGGACATCAGATGTGCTGTGCTGATATCCCAGTTGCCATTGGTGAAGAATCTCATTAACTCCTAATCAGTACTTCAGTGTTACTATGTATTGGACTGGGAGAACCATGGCCCTGGGGTGATGCTACCTGGGAGCATGATGGATTCCCAGTTCATGGTAACAAGAACTGGGTTTCAGAGGCCATTCACTCTCAATATGCTGACATCTTGGTTTCCAGCTCTATATGTCTTTACTTTTACTAAAAACATTAAAACTTGCTTAGATTATGTAAGATGATGTGGCAAAGTGCTGCAAAAACAACACTGAAATGCTAATGTCCAATGCCATTATTTAAAAAAGGCAGAATATATTTTTTAAATAACACCTGTGTAGAACAGCCTGCCTCTTTTGTTGCATCGTAGTAGTTAAACATTAAACCACACTTGGCAAAAACAGTTTTACACATATCTATCACAGTGCAATGAAGTGCTGAGATTTATACTGATCTATCACAGTGCAATGAAGTGCTGAGATTTATACTGATCTATCACAGTGCAGTGAAGTGCTGAGATTTATACTGATCTATCACAGTGCAGTGAAGTGCTGAGATTTATACTGATCTATCACAGTGCAATGAAGTGCTGAGATTTATACTGATCTATCGCAGTGCAATGAAGTGCTGTGATTTATACTGATCTATCACAGTGCAATGAAGTGCTGAGATTTATAATGATCTATCACAGTGCAATGAAGTGCTGAGATTTATACTGATCTATCACAGTGCAATGAAGTGCTGAGATTTATACTGATCCATCACAGTGCAATGAAGTGCTGAGATTTATACTGATCTATCACAGTGCAATGAAGTGCTGAGATTTATACTGATCTATCACAGTGCAATGAAGTGCTGAGATTTATACTGATCTATCACAGTGCTGTGAAGTGCTGAGATTTATACTGATCTATCACAGTGCAGTGAAGTGCTGAGATTTATACTGATCTATCATGGTGCATTGAAGTGCTGAGATTTATACTGATCTATCACGGTGCAGTGAAGTGCTGAGATTTATATTGATCTATCACGGTGCAGTGAAGTGCTGAGATTTATACTGATCTATCACAGTGCAATGAAGTGCTGCGATTTATACAGATCTATCACAGTGCAATGAAGTGCTGACATTTATACTGATCTATCACAGTGCAGTGAAGTGCTGAGATTTATACTGATCTATCACAGTGCAATGAAGTGCTGAGATTTATACTGATCTATCACAGTGCAATGAAGTGCTGAGATTTATACTGATCTATCACAGTGCAATGAAGTGTTGAGATTTATACTGATCTATTACAGTGCAATGAAGTGCTGAGATTTATACTGATCTATCACAGTGCAATGAAGTGCTGAGATTTATACTGATCTATCGCAGTGCAATGAAGTGCTGAGATTTATACTGATCTATCGCAGTGCAATGAAGTGCTGAGATTTATACTGATCTATCACAGTGCAATGAAGTGCTGAGATTTATACTAATCTATCGCAGTGCAATGAAGTGCTGAGATTTATACTGATCCATCACAGTGCAATGACGTGCTGAGATTTATACTGATCTATCACAGTGCAATGAAGTGCTGAGATTTATACTGATCCATCACAGTGCAATGAAGTGCTGAGATTTATACTGATCTATCACAGTGCTGTGAAGTGCTGAGATTTATACTGATCTATCACAGTGTAGTGAAGTGCTGAGATTTATACTGATCTATCACAGTGCAATGAAGTTCTGAGATTTATACTGATCTATCACAGTGCAATGAAGTGCTGAGATTTATACTGATCTATCACAGTGCAATGAAGTGTTGAGATTTATACTGATCTATTACAGTGCAATGAAGTGCTGAGATTTATACTGATCTATCACAGTGCAATGAAGTGCTGAGATTTATACTGATCTATCACAGTGCAATGAAGTTCTGAGATTTATACTGATCTATCACAGTGCAATGAAGTGCTGAGATTTATACTGATCTATCACAGTGCAATGAAGTGCTGAGATTTATACTGATCCATCACAGTGCAATGACGTGCTGAGATTTATACTGATCTATCACAGTGCAATGAAGTGCTGAGATTTATACTGATCCATCACAGTGCAATGAAGTGCTGAGATTTATACTGATCTATCACAGTGCTGTGAAGTGCTGAGATTTATACTGATCTATCACAGTGTAGTGAAGTGCTGAGATTTATACTGATCTATCACAGTGCAATGAAGTTCTGAGATTTATACTGATCTATCACAGTGCAATGAAGTGCTGAGATTTATACTGATCTATCACAGTGCAATGAAGTGCTGAGATTTATACTGATCCATCACAGTGCAATGACGTGCTGAGATTTATACTGATCTATCACAGTGCAATGAAGTGCTGAGATTTATACTGATCCATCACAGTGCAATGAAGTGCTGAGATTTATACTGATCTATCACAGTGCAATGAAGTTCTGAGATTTATACTGATCTATTACAGTGCAATGAAGTGCTGAGATTTATACTGATCTATCACAGTGCAATGAAGTTCTGAGATTTATACTGATCTATCACAGTGCAATGAAGTGCTGAGATTTATACTGATCTATCACAGTGCAATGAAGTGCTGAGATTTATACTGATCTATCACAGTGCAATGAAGTGCTGAGATTTATACTGATCTATCACAGTGCAATGAAGTGCTGAGATTTATACTGATCTATCGCAGTGAAGTGCTGAGATTTATACTGATCTGTCACAGTGCAGTGAAGTGTTGAGATTTATATTGATCTATCACAGTGCAATGAAGTGCTGAGATTTATACTGATCTATCACAGTGCAATAAAGTGCTGAGATTTATACTGATCTATCACAGTGCAATAAAGTGCTGAGATTTATACTGATCTATCACAGTGCAATGAAGTGCTGAGATTTATACTGATATATCACAGTGCAATGAAGTGCTGAGATTTATACTGATCTATCACAGTGCAATGAAGTGCTGAGATTTATACTGATCTATCACAGTGCAATGAAGTGCTGAGATTTATACTGATCTATCACAGTGCAATGAAGTGCTGAGATTTATACTGATCTATCACAGTGCAATGAAGTGCTGAGATTTATACTGATCTATCACAGTGCAATGAAGTGCTGAGATTTATACTGATCTATCACAGTGCAATGAAGTGCTGAGATTTATACTGATCTATCACAGTGCAATGAAGTGCTGAGATTTATACTGATCTATCACAGTGCAATGAAGTGCTGAGATTTATACTGATCTATCACAGTGCAATGAAGTGCTGAGATTTATACTGATCTATCACAGTGCATTGAAGTGCTGAGATTTATACTGATCTATCACAGTGCAATGAAGTGCTGAGATTTATACTGATCTATCACAGTGCAATGAAGTGCTGAGATTTATACTGATCTATCACAGTGCAATGAAGTGCTGAGATTTATACTGATCTATCACAGTGCAATGAAGTGCTGAGATTTATACTGATCTATCACAGTGCAATGAAGTGCTGAGATTTATACTGATCTATCACAGTGCAATGAAGTGCTGAGATTTATACTGATCTATCACAGTGCAATGAAGTGCTGAGATTTATACTGATCTATCACAGTGCAATGAAGTGCTGAGATTTATACTGATCTATCACAGTGCAATGAAGTGCTGAGATTTATACTGATCTATCACAGTGCAATGAAGTGCTGAGATTTATACTGATCTATCACAGTGCAATGAAGTGCTGAGATTTATACTGATCTATCACAGTGCAATGAAGTGCTGAGATTTATACTGATCTATCACAGTGCAATGAAGTGCTGAGATTTATACTGATCTATCACAGTGCAATGAAGTGCTGAGATTTATACTGATCTATCACAGTGCAATGAAGTGCTGAGATTTATACTGATCTATCACAGTGCAATGAAGTGCTGAGATTTATACTGATCTATCACAGTGCAATGAAGTGCTGAGATTTATACTGATCTATCACAGTGCAATGAAGTGCTGAGATTTATACTGATCTATCACAGTGCAATGAAGTGCTGAGATTTATACTGATCTATCACAGTGCAATGAAGTGCTGAGATTTATACTGATCTATCACAGTGCAATGAAGTGCTGAGATTTATACTGATCTATCACAGTGCAATGAAGTGCTGAGATTTATACTGATCTATCACAGTGCAATGAAGTGCTGAGATTTATACTGATCTATCACAGTGCAATGAAGTGCTGAGATTTATACTGATCTATCACAGTGCAATGAAGTGCTGAGATTTATACTGATCTATCACAGTGCAATGAAGTGCTGAGATTTATACTGATCTATCACAGTGCAATGAAGTGCTGAGATTTATACTGATCTATCACAGTGCAATGAAGTGCTGAGATTTATACTGATCTATCACAGTGCAATGAAGTGCTGAGATTTATACTGATCTATCACAGTGCAATGAAGTGCTGAGATTTATACTGATCTATCACAGTGCAATGAAGTGCTGAGATTTATACTGATCTATCACAGTGCAATGAAGTGCTGAGATTTATACTGATCTATCACAGTGCAATGAAGTGCTGAGATTTATACTGATCTATCACAGTGCAATGAAGTGCTGAGATTTATACTGATCTATCACAGTGCAATGAAGTGCTGAGATTTATACTGATCTATCACAGTGCAATGAAGTGCTGAGATTTATACTGATCTATCACAGTGCAATGAAGTGCTGAGATTTATACTGATCTATCACAGTGCAATGAAGTGCTGAGATTTATACTGATCTATCACAGTGCAATGAAGTGCTGAGATTTATACTGATCTATCACAGTGCAATGAAGTGCTGAGATTTATACTGATCTATCACAGTGCAATGAAGTGCTGAGATTTATACTGATCTATCACAGTGCAATGAAGTGCTGAGATTTATACTGATCTATCACAGTGCAATGAAGTGCTGAGATTTATACTGATCTATCACAGTGCAATGAAGTGCTGAGATTTATACTGATCTATCACAGTGCAATGAAGTGCTGAGATTTATACTGATCTATCACAGTGCAATGAAGTGCTGAGATTTATACTGATCTATCACAGTGCAATGAAGTGCTGAGATTTATACTGATCTATCACAGTGCAATGAAGTGCTGAGATTTATACTGATCTATCACAGTGCAATGAAGTGCTGAGATTTATACTGATCTATCACAGTGCAATGAAGTGCTGAGATTTATACTGATCTATCACAGTGCAATAAAGTGCTGAGATTTATACTGATCTATCACAGTGCAATGAAGTGCTGAGATTTATACTGATCTATCACAGTGCAATGAAGTGCTAAGATTTATACTGATCTATCACAGTGCAATGAAGTGCTGAGATTTATACTGATCTATCACAGTGCAATGAAGTGCTGTGATTTATACTGATCTATCACAGTGCAATGAAGTGCTGAGATTTATACTGATCTATCACAGTGCAATGAAGTGCTGAGATTTATACTGATCTATCACAGTGCAATGAAGTGCTGAGATTTATACTGATCTATCACAGTGCAATGAAGTGCTGAGATTTATACTGATCTATCACAGTGCAATGAAGTGCTGAGATTTATACTGATCTATCACAGTGCAATGAAGTGCTGAGATTTATACTGATCTATCACAGTGCAATGAAGAGCTGAGATTTATACTGATCTATCACAGTGCAATGAAGTGCTGAGATTTATACTGATCTATCACAGTGCAATGAAGTGCTGAGATTTATACTGATCTATCACAGTGCAATGAAGTGCTGAGATTTATACTGATCTATCACAGTGCAATGAAGTGCTGAGATTTATACTGATCTATCACAGTGCAATGAAGTGCTGAGATTTATACTGATCTATCACAGTGCAATGAAGTGCTGAGATTTATACTGATCTATCACAGTGCAATGAAGTGCTGAGATTTATACTGATCTATCACAGTGCAATGAAGTGCTGAGATTTATACTGATCTATCACAGTGCAATGAAGTGCTGAGATTTATACTGATCTATCACAGTGCAATGAAGTGCTGAGATTTATACTGATCTATCACAGTGCAATGAAGTGCTGAGATTTATACTGATCTATCACAGTGCAATGAAGTGCTGAGATTTATACTGATCTATCACAGTGCAATGAAGTGCTGAGATTTATACTGATCTATCACAGTGCAGTGAAGTGCTGAGATTTATACTGATCTATCACAGTGCAGTGAAGTGCTGAGATTTATACTGATCTATCACAGTGCAGTGAAGTGCTGAGATTTATACTGATCTATCACAGTGCAGTGAAGTGCTGAGATTTATACTGATCTTTCACAGTGCAATGAAGTGCTGAGATTTATACTGATCTATCACAGTGCAGAGAAGTGCTGAGATTTATACTGATCTATCACATTGCAATGAAGTGCTGAGATTTATACTGATCTATCACAGTGCAATGAAGTGCTGAGATTTATACTGATCTATCACAGTGCAATAAAGTGCTGAGATTTATACTGATCTATCACAGTGCAATGAAGTGCTGAGATTTATACTGATCTATTACAGTGCAATGAAGTGCTGAGATTTATACTGATCTATCACAGTGCAATGAAGTTCTGAGATTTATACTGATCTATCACAGTGCAATGAAGTGCTGAGATTTATACTGATCTATCACAGTGCAATGAAGTGCTGAGATTTATACTGATCTATCACAGTGCAATGAAGTGCTGAGATTTATACTGATCTATCACAGTGCAATGAAGTGCTGAGATTTATACTGATCTATCGCAGTGAAGTGCTGAGATTTATACTGATCTGTCACAGTGCAGTGAAGTGTTGAGATTTATATTGATCTATCACAGTGCAATGAAGTGCTGAGATTTATACTGATCTATCACAGTGCAATAAAGTGCTGAGATTTATACTGATCTATCACAGTGCAATAAAGTGCTGAGATTTATACTGATCTATCACAGTGCAATGAAGTGCTGAGATTTATACTGATATATCACAGTGCAATGAAGTGCTGAGATTTATACTGATCTATCACAGTGCAATGAAGTGCTGAGATTTATACTGATCTATCACAGTGCAATGAAGTGCTGAGATTTATACTGATCTATCACAGTGCAATGAAGTGCTGAGATTTATACTGATCTATCACAGTGCAATGAAGTGCTGAGATTTATACTGATCTATCACAGTGCAATGAAGTGCTGAGATTTATACTGATCTATCACAGTGCAATGAAGTGCTGAGATTTATACTGATCCATCACAGTGCAATGAAGTGCTGAGATTTATAATGATCTATCACAGTGCAATGAAGTGCTGAGATTTATACTGATCTATCACAGTGCATTGAAGTGCTGAGATTTATACTGATTTATCACAGTGCTGTGAAGTGCTGAGATTTATACTGATCTATCACAGTGCAATGAAGTGCTGATATTTATACTGATCTATCACAGTGCTGTGAAGTGCTGAGATTTATACTGATCTATCACGGTGCAGTGAAGTGCTGAGATTTATACTGATCTATCACGGTGCATTGAAGTGCTGAGATTTATACTGATCTATCACGGTGCAGTGAAGTGCTGAGATTTATACTGATCTATCACGGTGCAGTGAAGTACTGAGATTTATACTGATCTATCACATTGCAATGAAGTGCTGAGATTTATACTGATCTATCACAGTGCAATGAAGTGCTGAGATTTATACTGATCTATCACAGTGCAATGAAGTGCCGAGATTTATACTGATCTATCACAGTGCAATGAAGTGCCGAGATTTATACTGATCTATCACAGTGCAATGAAGTGCCGAGATTTATACTGATCTATCACAGTGCAATGAAGTTCTGAGATTTATACTGATCTATCACAGTGCAATGAAGTGCTGAGATTTATACTGATCTATCACAGTGCAATGAAGTGCTGA
Organism: Protopterus annectens; assembly: GCF_019279795.1. NCBI lineage: Eukaryota > Metazoa > Chordata > Ceratodontiformes > Protopteridae > Protopterus > Protopterus annectens. Next base: position 1,634,854,939 of record NC_056735.1, on the reverse strand, counting down.
GATTTATACTGATCTATCACAGTGCAATGAAGTGCTGAGATTTATACTGATCTATCACAGTGCAATGAAGTGCTGAGATTTATACTGATCTATCACAGTGCAATGAAGTGCTGAGATTTATACTGATCTATCACAGTGCAATGAAGTGCTGAGATTTATACTGATCTATCACAGTGCAGTGAAGTGCTGAGATTTATACTGATCTATCACAGTGCAGTGAAGTGTTGAGATTTATACTGATCTATCACAGTGCAATGAAGTGCTGAGATTTATACTGATCTATCACAGTGCAATAAAGTGCTGAGATTTATACTGATCTATCACAGTGCAATGAAGTGCTGAGATTTATACTGATCTATCACAGTGCAATGAATTGCTGAGATTTATACTGATCTATCACAGTGCAATGAAGTGCTGAGATTTATACTGATCTATCACAGTGCAATGAAGTGCTGAGATTTATACTGATCTATCACAGTGCAATGAAGTGCTGAGATTTATACTGATCTATCACAGTGCAATGAAGTGCCGAGATTTATACTGATCTATCACAGTGCAATGAAGTGCTGAGATTTATACTGATCTATCACAGTGCAGTGAAGTGCTGAGATTTATACTGATCTATCACAGTGCAGTGAAGTGCTGAGATTTATACTGATCTATCACAGTGCAGTGAAGTGCTGAGCTTTATACTGATCTATCACAGTGCAGTGAAGTTCTGAGCTTTATACTGATCTATCACAGTGCAATGAAGTGCTGAGATTTTCACTGATCTATCACAGTGCAGAGAAGTGCTGAGATTTATACAGATCTATCACAGTGCAGTGAAGTAATGAGATGTATACTGATCTATCACAGTGCAATGAAGTGCTGAGATTTATACTGATCTATCACAGTGCAATAAAGTGCTGAGATTTATACTGATCTATCACAGTGCAATGAAGTGCTGAGATTTATACTGATCTATCACAGTGCAGTGAAGTGCTGAGCTTTATACTGATCTAGCACAGTGCAGTGAAGTTCTGAGCTTTATACTGATCTATCACAGTGCAATGAAGTGCTGAGATTTATACTGATCTATCACAGTGCAGAGAAGTGCTGAAATTTATACTTATTTATCACAGTGCAGTGAAGTAATGAGATTTATACTGATCTATCACAGTGCAATGAAGTGCTGAGATTTATACTGATCTATCACAGTGCAATAAAGTGCTGAGATTTATACTGATCTATCACAGTGCAATGAAGTGCTGAGATTTATACTGATCTATCACAGTGCAGTGAAGTGCTGAGATTTATACTGAACTATCACAGTGCAATGAAGTGGTGAGATTTATACTGATCTATCACAGTGCAATGAAGTGGTGAGATTTATACTTATCTATCACAGTGCAATGAAGTGGTGAGATTTATACTGATCTATCACAGTGCAATGAAGTGCTGAGATTTATACTGATCTATCACAGTGCAATGAAGTGCTGAGATTTATACTGATCTATCACAGTGCAATGAAGTGCTGAGATTTATACTGATCTATCACAGTGCAATGAAGTGCTGAGATTTATACTGATCTATCACAGTGCAATGAAGTGCGGAGATTTATACTGATCTATCACAGTGCAATGAAGTGCTGAGATTTATACTGATCTATCACAGTGCAATGAAGGGCTGAGATTTATACTGATGTGTCACATTGCAGTGAAGTGCTATGGGTTGGGTCCACTTCAAAATATCGACTTTCAAAATACCTAAACTCAAAAAACTGAGACCAAAATCTCTAAAGCTCAAAATATTGAAAATGCTAAATGCTGAAACTCAAAATATCAAAAAAAAAAAAAAAGCACAGTACAGCAACACAACTATATTGCAGCAGAACTACATACCGAAACATATTACTCTTCTGCAGGTATAGGCAGGGGGCAAGCCCCCTGCACCCCCACACTCCCTGCTACTTAAATATATCAACTCTAAGATTGCACTTCACTACAGTAAAGTGCAATCTTGGTGAAGAGTAATATGGTTTGTGTTTTATTTCAGTATGTACTTGTGCTGGAATATAATAAGTGTTGGTATCCTGTGTGTTTTCAGTATTTTGAGCTTTAGAGATTTTGGTCTCAGTATTTTGAGTTTAGGTATTTTGAAAGTCAGTATTTTAAAGTGGACCCCTATGATTTACACTGATCTATCACAGAGCAGTGAAGTGCTGAGGTTTACACTGATCTATCACAGTGCAGCAAAGTGCTGAGGTTTATACTGCTCCATCACAGTGCAGTGAAGTGCTGAGATTTACCCTGATCTATCACAGTGCAGTGAAGTGCTGAGATTTACCCTGATCTATCACAGTGCAGTGAAGTACTGAAATTACCACCAATCTATCCCAGTGCAGCGAAGTGTTGAGATTTAAATTGATCTGTTGCAGTGCAATAAAGTGTTGAGATTTACACTGATCTATCACAGTGCAGTGAAGTGCTGAGATTTCCACCAATTTATTCCAGTGCAGTGAAGTGTTGAGATTTAAACTGATCTGTCACATTGCAATTAAGTGCTAAGATTTACACTGATCTATCACAGTGCAGTGAAGTGCTGAGAGTTCCACCGATCTATCACAGTGTAGTGAAGTGTTGAGATTTCCACCAATTTATCCCAGTGCAACGAAGTATTGAGATTTAATTTGATCTGTCACAGAGCAATGAAGTGCTGAAATTTACACTGATCTATCACAGTGCAGTGAAGTGCTGAGATTTAAGTGTTAAGATTTACCCTGATCTATCACAGTGCAGTGAAGTACTGACATTTCCACCAATCTATCCCAGTGCAGTGAAGTGTTGAGATTTAAACTGATCTGTCACAGTGCAAGGAAGTGCTGAGATTTACACCGATCTATCACAGTGCAGTGAAGTGCTATAGAGGTTCTGTTTACATCACAGTCTAACAATTATGTGTACGACCTCAATGTAAGGATAAAGACATACATAAAACAAAACCATTCTATTATAGGCATTTGTATAATAAACAACACATGCTACAAATCCATTCCTCTCCAAATATCTAATTGCCAGACCTTGCCAGCTGTACTTAAATTTTGTATTACCGACACTGGCAAATGGCTCATTATAAAAGTATAGCATAGCATAACACAGGGGTTACTGTAGATGCAAAAGGGCAGTTTTTGAACTAAGTTGTATAATTTTAATATGGCAAGAAATAAAATAACTTGAAGGAGAAAATCAGACTGGACTAAGTTATATAATTTTAATAAAGAAACAACACAACGAAGGAGAAAAAATACGTCAGTGATACTTTATTCATATACCCTCCAACATGGGCACGAAGTGTCTAGAGTACCACTTTTCAGTGGCATTTTTTTGTTAGCACATTTGTTCATATTCAGCTTCAGTTTCATTTTATGTGCTTATGAACTAAACACAGTTACAAGTTAAAACATAATGACCAGGTGTAAAATTACTAAATTAAAGAGTAAAAAGGTCACACAGACAAACCAATTAGTAAAAAACTACAAGAAAAACCTAGCCAAGCTAGAGTTTTCACTGTGTGATACCTTAAGCCTCCTGTAATAGAGGCCCATGGGATATAGGCAATTGACCTCTTAAGGACATCATGTGTTTCAGCTATATGGCTTCTGAATGTCCATGACTTTTTCCTTTTTCCTTTTTAAGTATTTATAGACATAATCAGGCCAATAAAGCCAAACCACAAAGCAGTCACTGTAGACCTACTCCTAAATGGAAAAAAGACTGAACTAATGCTCTTTATACCAAAACAATTTAATATTCAAATCCCAATTTTGATATTGCCTCATCTGATAATACAAAAAGTGAAATCATGATAGAAGCCAAGTTACTTGGAGTACTCATAGATGACAAACTCAAATACGGCCAACATATTCTTCAAACTAACAAAGATATATACAACTATGCTCCCTATACAGAGCAAATCAGTATCTTACAGTATTCACAAGAAAACCCATAGCAGCATCCTACCTACTCCCATCGCTACTGTATGCATCATCTACCTTCACTAATTTCAACAATACCCTGAAGTCCAAAGTTAATACATGCTATAATAAAATTGCAAGATTTGCCACATATTCATCTCATAAAACCTACCACTGCACAATCCTAAAGGACCTAAATTTGCTTGAACTTCCAAATCAGCTAACCTACTCTTAACTCGCCACTGCCCACAAACTTATCTACAAACCAGATAGTTGCCCCTCTCCGAAAATATTACTACCATACAACAACAGCAATAGAGCACTACACCCCCAATAACAAATCTCTCCTAGCTGTAAATAACTCAAAAACTCTGCTGGAAACTTACTTTGTTTTCACTGTGTCTCAGTACTGTGGAACCCCATCCCACTACAGTTAAGCTTACAGAAAACAACAAATGCTTTTAAAGTCTTCTAAAACAGCATCTGCAAGGCACTTGGCTCCACTCTTCCTCTACGCCCAGATAATTGTCCGATCTAGAAAAAATTATAAACTGCAATACCTCTGACAAAACATGAGATGCTCTATACTAAATTCCCATATGGTAATTATAACACTTTCCCTTCTGTCTACCTCTGTAAACATTTAACTGATTACATTTCTTAACTACCTACTTGTAATTAGTCATTGTCCTCTCTCATTGGACCACTACTTACTAATTTCAGCGCAGCTGTCAATCTTTGTCTGCCCTTGCTTTTCCTTTGTATTCAGTCTGCTATAACCTTATGCAAATACAAAGGTTATCTCTTATCTTCTCTTCTTTCTATTGTAACAAATTATATGGTGCAGATTAACATTAATCATCTGTTACAGCTAATTATGTATGCAAAAATGCATATGTAGCCAAGATGAAAATCTTATATACAATGCATACAATTAAAATATACTGTAAATTGTCTATATATGTGAATATTGGAGCTTTTCTCCCTGGTCCTTCGCTGAAAAAGGCATCTATCCCAGGCAGACTTTCCTGGTCAACAAAGATAAATAAAATAATAAATAAATGTGTTAATAGTCAGTAACTTCTTACATGTGCTGAACTAGTGCGATGTATTGCTGGATTAATCACTGAATTATTGGAGACATTTATAAGCAATTTGTTGAAGTAGCTATTTTTGTAAACTAACACTAACCACTCTGATGAATTTTTGGAGTCATTCATAGGCCAACTCTTGCACTCACTTACTTTTCACATAACCTAGCAAAAACACAGTGATATGCAAGGACTGGTTGTCATTAACACTATTGTATTGGTTAACTGCTGTATTACTTAGGTCAAAGGTAAAACTATTTAATATTTACTAGTGCATGTATTGACTATACTGTGAAGCCTATTGTGCTATCTTAAGAGATTGTTAGAAGGAGAAACTCTAGTAAGCCAGAGCTCTAACTTTATATCCTTTGACAGGTGCTATCCCCTCTGTGTGCCACTCCATTCCCGAAAAGCCTGCATTGCTAGGAAGACACCATCTTGCTGAAGATTTAAATAGAAAAGTTAAACTGTACTAGCCCTCCACATTGAAAAACAAACAAGGTTATTATCTTTACTGACTGTTTAAAGCTAATAGTAAATTAAGCAAGCTCTGGGTCTATAGCACTGTGAGGTGTTCCCCAGTAACTCATTAGTGGAACCCCTATTCACCTAATAGTGGCTACATTCTAATGTACAGTGGCTTACTGGGCAGTTTAACCAGGTGGCTACTAACAGGCATTTTTTCCATTCCCTACCTTAAATCTCCTAATAAAACAGTGTAATGCTAAAAGAACAAACTGGTGAATTTTAGCAAATAGTTTAAAATAATAAAGGAACAAACTGGTGTAGTTAAAATACATATTTTACATTGTACTCAAAGGCTGTATGAATCTTGTGACTCAATTTAGCCCCGCTCCCCCTTCTTTCCTCCCAATCAGCACCTCTCACCACTAGGGGGTCCTCCCGCTCTATAATCCAGTTTTCCCTTCCTTCCTACCATTTTCTGGTTAAACATCGAGCCCTAAAATGACCTGGACTCTTAATATGCTAGCACCAAAAAATACACTAGTAATTTCACTGCTGCCTGTGATGCTTGTCCTTTATCTCCTCACAGCCTATCAAAGCCAGTACCACCTCGGATTCCACTATCCAAAATGTCAAACTACCACCCCAGACTTCTCAAATAGGACAGCTTACTTAACTAACCCCCACACATCTAATCTTGCATCCCCTTTAACTTATCACCCAATTGAAGCCTTAAACTCCAATCCCTGGGACAAACACTATCTAAAAGTTATAAATAAATTCCTAACGCTCATAATCAGACTACACTACAACCTCATGGTAGACGGGGACATTCATCCCAACCCTGGCCCATCTTCACTTGGTGCCAGTAACTCCTATGTCACCAACCCCACCATTAATCTATCCCTTAACAGTTCCACCGATTCTCCTCTGACCTTTCACTTAAATATTAGAACCATTAACAATAAAGTTCACAACCTGCATGCCCTCTTAGCAGTTCATCCCCCTGATATAATGTGTCTTACAGAAACTTGGCTAAATCCTACTATTGCTGACAATGAGGTATTACCACCAGGCTACAACATACACCGTTTAGACTGCACTACTATGAAGGGAGGTGGAATAGCAGTTCTTTACAAAAACACACTAAGTGTTAACAGGGACTCCATACAGCCGCCCCCATTTAATAACACAGAAATCCTTATTACTAAACTACAAATTAACAACAAATGCATAAATATTGTCTGTGTCTACATTCCTCCAGGTAATAATATAAGTACCCTAGAAGATATTCTCCAGTGGTTATCCATTGCCTACCCCCAAGAAACCATTGTTCTTGGGGACTTCAACACTGATCGGTCCACCTGCTCTGCTGAATCCCCGTCACCCATAGAAAACTTTTTGGGTTCACACAAAAAATAACTGCTCCTACTAGGATCAGTAAACCCACTAATAAAGTAAGTATTTTAGATTGGATTCTTATCATTAGTCATCCCCACTTGTATATATCTGGGACCCTCCCCAATGACCCAAGTGATCATGCTCTAACTTACATTATTAAGCATAAGGCAGAGAACTCCCATCAGACCACATACAAAACAATCAGAAATACTAAGAACTTCAACCCCATTAATTTCCAAAACAAACTTAAGTCATTCAACTGGTCGATCCTAAAACATATACCACTAGAAGAGGCAGAAGCATACTTTAATACTAAATTCCTGATCATCCTCGACCCTCATGCCCCTGCACATACTATTAAAACTAAATCAAATACAGCACCATGGCTCACGGAGGAAACCAAGTTAAAAATCAAACTTAGAAATGAATCCTGGGCCAACTGGCGAGCAACTAAAACCCCTCTCAACCAATTGAAATGCCATCAGCTTAGGAATGATATAAAAAAAATCCATTCTGCTAGACACAAAAAGCTACTACCATAACCTCCAACAAAAACACCAAAACAATCCCCAAAAGTTCTGGGCAGGCATAAACTAACTTCTTTATCCAGGATGAGCTACCACTCCAGCTCCATCAAACTTCACCCATAAATCCCCAGAGATTATTGCTAGTGCCTTTAATAATTTTTCACTGAAACAATCCAGTCTCTCGCTAACCAACTTACTCCCACACATTCTAACTCCACCACTAACAGACCCACTGCTCACCCCCCATTTGACTTCCAACCTGTCTCTACCACTCTTATCCAATCCCTAATCAAAAAATTTAAACCAACCACCCTATCTGCTGACCTCCTTCCTGCAGAGTTCTTACAAAAGGCTGCAGATGCTGTAGCATACCCCATCTCTAACATACTCAACAGGACTTTAGCGGATGGTGCTATCCCCTACATCTGGAAAATATCCCATGTTATCCCACTCCACAAAGGTGGAAGTTCCACAGAACTGTCCAATTACAGACCCATTGCCATTCTTTCACCACTAGCCAAAATAATGGAGAAGTGCGTCCATAAGCAAATTATGCACCATCTCATTCAGAACAATCTTCTGGCTGTCTCTCAGCATGGCTTTAGGCCACATCACAGCACCACCTCCGCCCTCCTTTCCTTCACCAATGTCATATACCAAAACAGGAACCAGACCTCTCAAAGGCCTTTGATATGGCCAACCACCAATTACTCATCCACTCTCTGATATCTATTTCTCTGGATAACCATACTGTACAGTGGTTCCTATCCTACCTGAGTGGTAGACAACAGGCTGTATTATGGCAGGGCAAACTGTCCACCCTGTTACCTCTCACCCTTGGACTTCCTCAGGGCTCTATTTTAGGTCCTCTACTCTCTTCTATCTTTGTCAACAACCTTCACACTACCATCCCAGAAGCAACCTGCATCCAACATGCAGACAGTTCCACCCTGCTCTGCACAGCCTCCTTCCCATCAGCCCTGCAAACCTTAACCCAGAATAGATTTAACACAGTTGAAAATTGGCTCTCTAATCACCGTCTTCTGTTGAATCCTAACAAAACTAAACTGCTGCTCTTTACCCCCACTAGTAGGTCCACCCCACTTTCCTTTTCTATAATATCAAACAATGGTACCTCTATTTCCCTGGATGGCCATACTAAGCTCTTAGGGGTAATAGTAGATAATAATCTCAAATTTGATTTGCATGTCAATAAAACTGTCAAAACCAATAATAAGAAACTTGGTTCATTATATAGAAATAAACCTTTTTTAACCCTATTAGCGAGGACCACAATTGCCCACTCTCATCTACTCTCTACCCTTTGATATGCTTCCCATATACTCTCCAACCTGAAAAAATCAGAACTTAGCAAGCTCTCTTGCTGTTACAACCATATTGCCAGATTCGCCACTGGGTCCACATATGGGACACATCACTGTCAAAACCTCAATCTCCTAGGGTGGCTAGAATTACCAAGCTTATTTCAGTTCAGTCAGCTAATAGTAACGCACAATATTCTTAACCAACCTGAAAATCCCCCCGCTTTTAAAAGTATCATAAAACCATAAAGTAACTCCAGGCCGCTATGCTCATCCAACAAGCTGTTGGTCCAAACACACAAAGCTAATAACTCAGCTGGTGACTCCTTGTTTGCCAACTTTGTTGGCAAAACTTGGAATTCACTTCCAGCTAACCTTACCCTTGAACTCTCTCTAAGCCTCTTCAAAAAAGGCCTCAAACAGTATTTTATAATCCACTGGCTCTGTCCCTGTACCATCCGTGATTAATCTCCATATCTACTTCCTTATTTAAACAGTACTGTATTCATTTCTTGCTCACAAATGCTTGCTGTAACCTTCTTGTTTTGTATATTATGTTACACTGTGAATCTTGTGAGTCCCTTCATGAGGGCCACACTTTACATACTTTGTAAATAATAACTGTTTGTTGTAACCTACTTGTTTTGTATTCTGTGAAACTGTTAATCTTGTGAGTCCCTTTTGAGGGCCACACTTTACTTACTTTGTAAATATACTTGGCTCATATGTGTGATGTTTATCTGTGTAATTGGAGCTTCTCTCCCCGGGCCGCCACTGAAAATGGACATGTATCCAGTCACACTATCCCGGTCAACAAATGTAAAACAAAATAAATAACTAAATAACTAAATAAATAAATAAAAACAAATGTAATTGAGAGCCCTTGCCCTATCATCTGAAAAGGGTGGTCCAAAAAACGGTCTTTAAAGACCAGGTAAAACACACCAAAGCCGTTCACCCCCAAAGTCATTAAGGTCATTATTTCTAACTTTGATGATGAAAGATACATGCAACAGATGCTGCCAGCTCTGCCCTCAAAAGTACAAGCTGCCCCAGGTGGTAACATGCAAAGGATAGCATAAACTAGATCATGGAACACAATCAGCTCTTTTAAACAGGTGGGCTCTGTGTCACACATGGCAAAAAGACCAAAACCAAGAGCTTAAATGAAATAAATGCCAGATGGGGGGGGGGCATTGCCATTCCCAGACCATGGGAGTAATATGCCTATAATGATGTATACTCATGAACAACCGTGCAGCAGAGTTCTACACCAGTAACAACCATTTGATAATACTACCAGGAAATTCCAAGCAGTGGATGTTATAAAGGCTTAGATAAGAAGAGACTAGGAAAGGAATGACCGCTGAGAGATCTTCACATGTATCAACTACTAAATCTGAATGATACTCCTCAGATGTCATGACAAAAGATTGAAACATGCAGAAAATAGGTCAATGAATATTAGCCAGTTACTGATGATTATTCCAGGGGGGTTGCATACAAAGTCCATTTTATTGCTACTGTAGATTACAGAAGGTGGCAGAGAAGAAGCAGAATTATTTTAGAAAACAGCATGAACCTCTGTGACATCACTCTTGGAGATATTTAGTTTCAACCAATTAAAAATAACCAATCAAATGTAATCTCCAAATCATGCAGTAAGGAATTGTCATTTCCTCCTGAGTATCATCTGCATAATAATGACAACTTAAATGTCTCCCTCTAATAAGATTATCTAAAGAGACATAAACAAATGAATAAAGGACCCTCAAAGACTGAGCACTTCAACAGTTTGTACTCCATAGAAAAAAAAGACTAGAAGTGTTGTCCTGGTATCATTTTTGGAGATTGCAGCTGACAATAACATAAATATATGGATGAAAGGTAGTACAAAAATGACATAATATTTTTTACTGACAGCACAGTGTGGCAGTGACAAGGTCAGAAGGGAAAAACAGACATTTAGTCACATAACACTGTATGAAATGTATACACATCTGAGAAGTTGTACACTGCAGAAAACACACACAACACAGCTGCATTACTCCAAGATGTAACTCGTAGCGTCCTTGCAACATCACCATATTGTGCCATATTCGGATGATGGCTTTATCATCTGTTATAATTTTCTTAGTTTGTTTCAGAAGACCCAGAAAGTATAATGCAATGAAATTCACAACTGAGATATTCTGTACAGAGTAAAGAGTGCACGCATTTTATTGGAGTTGTCATTTCATTTTCAATGACCGTAAATGCAATCCTTGGAACAAAGGGAAATTAACTGGGATTTCAGTGAAATATATTCTAACTCCAGATTTGCTCTGCCTTGGAGTATTCCTTCCTCTCTCTCTCAAGTATAGTGGACTTGGAGACAGTGTATATATAAGTAAAGGAGTTTTATGGGGTGTAGTCCTGCAGCACTCTTGCAAAAGTAGCTTTTCAGTATAATATTTGTACTTCATTGCTCCAAAAATTACTGTTACTTTTTCTTTTTTGAGTTTCAGGACTTGCACTGATGAGTCTTGAAATTCCATCAGGGCACATTTTTTTTTGGTAATGCAGTGCTCAGATGTGGTGAACATTAGTTTGGTAGAAACATACATATTTCACTTAGCATTTGTTAGATTGTTATAAGAAACTATTAGTTCATAAAATAGCTTGTTTTATTCTCTGCAGTGGCCCATTTCTCTTGTTTCTATGTAGTTGTATGCTATTTTCATACCTCAGCTAGATATAAAGATGACACACAGTCTTTGGATGAAAATTCTGCACATATTATACACATCTTTTTCCTTCTGAAGAAGGTATTTATACATTTCTCACATACATTTTATGCAGCAGTTCAAGCAATTAATTGACCAATTACATCTAATCTAATAAAATAAAACAAGTATGCTTCTTGTTTAAAATAAAATACATGAGAAAGTGTTACCTCCTATGCTGCATTAATCCAATTAATTTATTGTAACAACTGTTCTTTATTATTTCTTAATTCTGTTCACAAACTTCTACACTTTGTTTTAAGCTAGTGGGGATTTTCACAGTAGCACTCAAATATTTGCCCAATGTTTTTTTTTCTAGAAATAACATAAATAAAAATAATTTTCCTCATTTCTGAATTTAGTTATTCTTTCTTTAGAAGTTTTATAATGTTGTTGTTTGTCTTTCGGCTTTTTCCCGGTAAGGGGTCGCCACAGCGGAAGTCCGGTCCGCTAATGATTGGCAGTAGATTTTTACGAAACGCTGAATTGTCAGCTCGACTCCCAACCTTCAACGAAGGCATCCCATTTATGCACGCATGTCTTTCGAATGCTACCCAACCATGGGGAGGACATGCAGACTCCACACAGAAGGCACTCCCAAGCCATGCCGGGAATCGAACGGGAGAACCTCTTGCTGTGAGGTAACAACGCTACCACCGTACCACCGCGGCATTCCTTTAGAAGTTTTATAATATCAAAGTAAATAATGGCAAGAAAATATCTTCTTCAAATGCACACTGAAGAAGGGTGCCACCTGCATTTATTAATTTTCTTATTTCTTAAATTCACGACATGGTAGACTCTAAGTCATATTGTACATTACACACAGAGGACTGTGGTAGTACTGAAGAATACAAAAAAATGAATGTTGTTTATCTTTTAGACTGCTGTCTATGTTTTTATTCTTCAAGTCTTTGAAAATCATGTGCAGAACTGCCCTGTCCAACTTGTAAGATTTTTTTGTTCTGCTCGGCCTGGCTGTGGACATTGCAGGCAGAATCTGATTACACGTATGCTGCCAGCTTTGTAGACTGAATGACACAGGCTGCAATTGCTGGCTTGTTACAGCGAGCATAATACTGGCCACAAAACAATACCTACTGTTTCAGCCAGTGCTGGCAGGCCTGGCTTCTTCAACAGATCTTTCTGCTTGTTAAAAAAAAAAAAAAACAGTATTTGGATTTGCTAGAAACAGATGCTCAATCCCCTGACATTGCTGGTGAGCATACACTACAGAAAGGAAGACTAAATTTTCAAAAGCTCACAACACCCCTTCAAAAATAACTCAAAGCCAAAAAATATAAATGTGGGGCAGGTAAACTGGTCCCCCAAAAATACAATCAGTACAAAACAAAATAAAAGGAGGTGCCAGACCATAGCAGATAAAATCATGTACGTTTATTCCAAAGGCAAGAGAGCAAGCACTTTCGCAGCCAGAAGCCATTCCTACCTCTCCAATAACAGGAAATGCACTTGCACTCTACCTGCCTAATCCATGAATACATACATATACATAAACTACCTTCCACCTTACCCAATAGGAGTTCAATCATATTTACTGTTTTCTTACAAATGTTTCTTTCATAGCATTCTCAGAAGATTTAAAACCTCAGTATAATGGTGACTCTGTATTATCAACCTCTAATTGTATTTACATGTAAATATGCACTGTATACCATACTATGTTGATATTCTACTGTGCTTATGTTTTACTACATAATTTTTGCCAACTGTTTAATTGTTACTGTATCTGCTATGTTTTGTGGAGCTTTTCTCTCAGGCTCCACTGAAAATGGGCTCCTTGAGCCCAGGGGACCTCATCAAACTGAAAATAAATGTTGTGTCTTTTGGCTTATCCCGGTTAGAGGTCGCCACAGCAGAACTCTGGTCTGCTAATGTTTGGTAGTGGATTTTTACGTACCGAGTTACCAGCCCTGATGCACAACCTTCAACGAAGGCATGCTCATTCATGCATGCCTCCACACAGAAGATGCTCTAGCTGAGAATTGAACGGGACAACGTCTTGCTGTGAGGCGACAACGCTACCGCAGCACCACTACCGCGGATATCAAACTGAAAATAAATAATAAATAAATTTATCAGCTACTGTAAAATATGTTTATGTATGCTTTTGTGGAGCCTTTCTCTCTAACTCATTGTAAAATATTTAATCTGTTGTGGAGCTTTTCTCCCCTTGTGTATAACTGCTCATCAACTACTGTTTACATGTTTTTGAATCTGTTGTGGAGCTTTTCTCTTTGGGCCCCCACTGAATATGGACCATTGGCTCAGTTAGACTTTTTGGGATATCAAAGGACAAACAAATAAATAAAAAAAAACTAAAATCTTATTCTGTCATCTACTTAGTGCATCCAATTAAAAGGATTAAAATGAATGGGAAATATTAAACAAGCATTTAATACAAAAGAAAATGAATAGGAAACCATAAACAAGCTTTAAAACAGAACTAAATTGTTAAATAAATGATGTGGGGTCTTGTTTGTGTTGTTGTTGTTGTGTCTTTTGGCTTTTCCCAGTTAGGGGTCACCACAGCAGAACTCTGGTCTGCTAATGATTGGCAGTAGATTTTTACGTGCCAAGTTGCCAGCCCTGACGCACAACCTTCAATAAAGGTACACCCATTCATGCATTTCTCCACACAGAAGCCGCTTTAACTGAGAATCAAACAGGACAACGTCTTACTGTCTGGCAACAACGCTACTGCAGCACCAACACTGCAGTCTTGTTTGTGTAATAAATGAAATATTTTGAGAATTCATGGCTTCACCCAGAGCCTTAAGAATGGCGAGGCAGAATGGACAGCTGTCCCTGGTGCCAAGCAGTAGGAAGTTCTGAACAGGGTGACTATTCACATTCTGACTGTGACAATGGCAGCTTGCAAACTGTAAGACTCTTCTTTTCTTTTAAAAGTAGGAATGCGTTATTATGTTGCTGCGTAATATGCACTCATACATTTAAAAAAGACAGTATGATACAAGCTGCCATATAGAAAATGGATGGGGGGCTCCAAACAGGTGTATTGCCTTCTATGGCTCTGGCTTCACTACTCATCGAAGAACTCATCCCTTAAATCTGCAAGCTAAGAGCTCTCCTCTACAGCTGGTTGAGGTGAAATCCCTTAAGTGTCAATTGCCCAAAAAAATTAAAAAAAAAAAACAAAAAAAACTGAAAAACATAATGCTGATCATTGTACTCCATAGGAAATCATTCCAAAATTCAAAGATTCAAGATTCAAAGAAACTTTATTGTCATTTAGGAAACACAAGTGCTACCTAAATGATATTTTGAGTGTTAGCTTTTTTACAGGAGAAAGTAAACACAAAAAGATAGACATGATAGGTGTTAAAGAATAAACAATAACTAGAGTACAAAAGTAAATGCCTAGGTAGCTGACACACATGCTTGTACACTATTTATATACATTGGATAACACTGACTACTAGATGATTACCACATGGAAAGAAAAGTACACTATACACAGAGGTGAGATTGGGTGATATTCCACATAAGGAAGTAATTGGAATTGCACTGGAATGAGAATATATTAATTTTAGTACACAATAAATAAACAGAATTACTGTATGGAAAAAAGGGAAAAAATGAGTGTAACAATCTATTATAGTTTTGATACATCTAGATTTATATCTGCATTAATGAGTCTTATCACAGCTGGATAAAAAGTGTTCATGAATCTGGAGGTCCTGCTGTGGATACTCCATAACCTTCTACCAGATGCAAGTTTAGTGAACCAACCATATGCTGGATGAGAAGTGTGAGTCAGTATTTTGTGGGACCTCTTTTTACATCTCAGTTCCAAGAGCTCCTGTAACGTAGGAAGACTAGTGGCCACGATCTTTCCTGCTGTTCTTATTATTCTTTGCAGCTTCTTCCTTCTGGCCATTGTGCTGTTACCGGACCATACAGTGCAGTTCCTGGTGATAATGCTCTTGATGGCTCCTCTGTAGAACATATTTAGATCATTCATAGAGAGCTTTGTTTTTCTAAGTCTCCTTAGGAAGTGTAGTCACTGGTAGGCTTTTTAAATTAGCTGGCCTGTGTTTGTAATCCAGGAAAGATCCTCTGATATATGTATCCCCAGGAACTTTGCAGTTAGGAGTCTCTCTACTTCTTTACCATTGATCTTGAGGGGCAGATGTATGGCAGAGCTCTTTCTGAAGTCAATAATTATTTATTTTGTTTTATTAACTTTCAGGTCCAAATTGTTGTTATTGCACCATTCAGTCAGGGAGTTGACCTCATTCCTATATCCACTCTTGTCATCATCACTTATGAGTCTCACCACTGTGGTGTCATCTGCAAATTTGATGATGTGATTGTTGTTAGCTTTCACAGAGCAGTCATGGGTAAGGATTGTGAATAGCAGAGAACTCAGCACACAAACCTGGGGTACTCCACTGTTGATTGTAATACTCCCTGAAGTGTTGTTAATCATTTAGGCAGGTGGGGTTGACTTTTTTTAGGCAGAGGGATTATGTTGGCAACATTGAAGCATGCTGGTACTTTTTACTGGACAAGTGAGATATTGAGTATGTCTGTCAGGACTATGCTGAGCCGGTCTGCACAACCTTTCAATACCTTCCCCAGAATGTTATCAGGGCCAGCAGCCTTTGTGGGGTTCGCTTTCCTCAGTTGGCTCCTTACATCCACAGCAAGTGATGTTGAGTACTGCCCCCTTTTAGTCATTGAAAAGCTTTACAACCTCCAGGTTGTTTTCCTTTTCAAACCCGCCATAAAATGTGTTTAGACTGCTCAGAAATTCAGTGCTATCATCACACTGAGCTGACTTGGATTTGTAGTCAGTTAGCTGTTGAATACCATGCCACAGGCTTCTGGAGTCTTTTGCATCTTCGAAGCATCCTTGTATCCTCTTTCCATACTCCCTCTTGACCTCACTGATACCTTTTTGTAGATTAGCCCTTGCCACATGTAGACCCTTCTTATCATTTTCCCTGAAAGCAGTGTTTCTTGGCCTCAGCAACTCATACACCTTGCTGTTTAGACATGGTTTTTGGTTGGCTCTTACTTTAATATTTTTGATGTTTGTTACATCCTCCATGCATTTGGATATTTAAGCCATAAATGTCACAGTATATTCATCTATGTCCATCAGATTATTCACTGCTGCTGCCTCCCTGAAGACATCCCAGTTTGTGGTATCAAAGCAGTCTCTGAGACTTTCCATGGCTCCTTCATGCCAGACTCTGATTTGTTTCACAGTAGGCTTATCTCTGATCAAGAGAGGTTTGTAAGCTGGTATTAGTTTTATGGAGATGTGATCAGAGCCCCCCAGGTTTTGTTATTGTATAGCTCTGTATGCCCCTTTTATGTTAGTGTAAGCCTTGTCTAGAGTATTTGCTTCCCTTGTGGGAAAATCCACAAGTTGGTAATAATTGGGCAGCATCTCCCTGAGATCTGCTTTGGTGAAGTCACCAGCTACCATAAATGCACAGTCAGAATTCTTGCTTTGCAGCTCACATATAGTATTATGCAGTATACTCAGTGCTTCAGTGATGTTAGCACTCAGTGGTATATATTCAGCTGCTATATAGCACCATTTAGTTCTGTGGACACATAAAACGTTCTGCATTTCAGTATCAGAAATTCCACATTTACAGAGCAATGTTCATTCACAATGTTACAGTTTTTGCACCAGCTATCATTCACAAAAATGTACACTCTACCTCCCTTAGCTTTTCCACACAGAGCTAGGTTCCTATCAGCTCTGAACAAAGTGAAACCATCCAGGCTTACAGCACTGTCACTAATCCTGTTATTTAGCCAAGTCTGTATGAAGATTAAAAGACAGGATTTTCTCGCCTTGTTTGTGGTGTTGAGCTCAAGCCTGAGAAAGTCTATCTTGTTGTCTAAAGAGCATACATCGGCTAACAGAATTGAGGAAAGTACAGGCCTGTGAGGGTTTGTTTCCAATCTGGCAGCAATTCCAGCTCTGCAGCCTCTTTCCCTGGTTCTGTTACATCTGTTGCTTTTGGGTTTCATCCTGATTGTTCCAGGTGTTAATTCTAATTATGCATTGACAAACATTCTCTTCTTTTGGGAGTTTGCTCTTTTTACAATTCAGAGTGACCATGGAATTGGTATATAAAAATCTGTTAGGTATGTGGCGGTCTTGATCCCCACTTTGAGATATGTAAGGGGGCTTGCCACCTGCAAAGAATTTTTAAGTTTTTTTTTTTGCCCTTCTTTGTTTCAAGTAATATTTTTCAATGTTTTAGATAGTCAACATTGTGGAAGTTGCCAATTCACAGTAGAACTAGGTAAGAGATTTAATTTACCATACACCTTTCATTTTTTTATCTCTCTGTTTTTATATATGGGTATCCTGGTATAAACTGAATTTAATGTGGTCAATCTATGTATTGTTGACCCGCATTGGTTGTCCTGTGCATACAGTCAAGAACTGTGCAAGACTGACAGTCCTTGTGACAGGAAGGCTTTGACCTTACCCCAGAGGACTTTACTTTTTCTTGCATTTTCTGAGGATTAGCCTTGGAGCATTAGCTGTAGTGTCTTAACTCGTTTTTGTTGATGCAAGTGAGTCGGCATTAAGCAAGTCGACATATTTGTGGAGTGAGTATTAGTAGTAGTTCCAGACAGACAGATAAATAGAGCTAGAGATAAATTGTTAGATAGTATCTTGTTATGCAATTTAAATAATTTAAAAAATTGTGTTCAAATGTAAAAGTACAAAAAAAAATTATTTCTTTACCAATTTACAAAAGATAAATAGTATAGAAATATTACTTAGCTTTTAGACCTACATATTAAATAATATAATGTTTGCAGAATGACACTGTTTTTTTTAGTTTTAAGTTTATTAAACTTTGGATATAATAACTGCCACATTTGTTTTCTTGACCTGCCAGGCTGAAGTTGGCATGTTTAGTATTTAGGTGCTATCTCTTAGAAATATTCATAGTGGTAAGGAACGACACACAGTTACTTAATCATACAACAACTGATTATAGAACTTTTTTTAGAATGATGACTGATAGTTTTGTGAATCACCTAAGATAAAATAAAATATGCTTATAATAGTGACAGGGTATTTGTGTTACACTGGTAAAGTAGCATTCAGCAGGGTATTACTGGATAATGCCAGACTGCTCAGAGGTGTTTTGAGGTCTGATACTGCAGGCATACGGCCTTATCACATCTGGAAAGTCTGGAATTACCTAGTACAGCTCACCTTGTAAGGTATTACTTTTAGAAAACAGGCTATATGTTAGGGTATTTCATAACTGTTTTATATATATATATATATATATATATATATATATATATATATATATATATATATATATATATATAGGTTCATAGGTTCATACTAGGCTATCTGCCCTAGGACATTTATAAGCCTAGCCAGAGTGTGTTTGGCTTTCGCCACCCATTTTAAATTAATTTTGCTATGCCCTTTTTCGAGGTTAGTATACTGTGCCTCTGTCTAACAGTGACACAGAAGTGATACCCGGGGTAAACCTATGATCTCCCATCCACTCATCAAGATTCCTCTTGAAGAGAGTCAGTGAGGGACTCTGCCTAACCAGGACTGGGATTTTATTCCAGAGTGAAGGGAGCCTCTGAGTTATGAATCTGTCCCTCCAGCATGTCCTATTTATTTCAGTGCTGAGGTTCAAGTCTCTCGAGCACATAGCTCGATGGGATTTGGATTTTCTGAGGTGCAGCATGTCCATTAATTCCGGGTTGGACATGGCTTTATACGTCAGGCACAGATCGCCTCTGAGCAGGTGGTATGCCACTGAGTAGAGCTGGAGTTTCTTTAACCGGGCAGCATATGGCATCTGTTTGAGCCCTTTGATCCTATTGGTGAGGTACTTTTGGGGTCTTTCCAGTTGCTGCAGGTGTCTGGTAAGGTACATCCCAAAAGGGGCATTGTACTCAATTATGGGCCTGATGAGGGATGAGTAAAGAGGCACGATGACCTCCCCTGATCTAGATGTGAATCCCTTCATGATTAGGCGGGCTATATAAAATGTTCTTCTAACCACTTTGGCCACGTGGTTGTCAAATGAGAGATTGCTATCAACTTGGGTCCCCAGGTCCCTAATTACTTCTTTTGTACTTAATGGATTACCACCTATGTGGTAATTTGTGGGCGCTTTGTTTTTGCCAAAGGGGATGACTATACATTTTTTGGCATTTAGCTTGAGGCCATGGCTCTGGCACCAGTTGTCTGTTTCTATGAGGCCCTTTTGGAGGATGCTTGTGTTCGCTGGAGAGTCGATTATGGCACCCAGTTTGCAGTCATCTGTGAACTTGGGCAGCCACAGTCCTTCCGTGTTGGCCTGTACCTCCGAGAAATATATACTGAACAAGAGAGGTCCCAGGACTGAGCCTTGTGGGACGCCACTTGTAACTGGTTTGGAGTCTGACATAGCCCCAGCAATTCTAACCATGTGGGTTCTGTCCTTGAGCCAGTTTGCCACCCATCTAGTGACACAGGGGTTTATATTTAAGCTGGTGAGCTTATCTATAATGCCCGAGTGGGTTATTGTATCGAAGGCTTTTGCGAGGTCCAGGTAGGCTGTGTGGACCACCTTCCCCTCGTCAATGGCCTTGGTGACTGTTTCAAAGAAATCAACCAGGTTTAAGAGGCAGGATCTGCCCTTAACAAAGCCAAACTGGGTAGGATCCAGTGTCTGTAGGTCCCCAATATGTTTATTTATGAGGTCCATGATGATCCTTTCCATAGCTTTGCAGACCAAGCTAGTCAGGCTTATGGGGCGATAGTTTCCAGGATCCGTTGAGGCACCACCTTTGTGGAGAGGGACCACTGTTGCTATACGCCACTCTTTGGGTACATATCCTGTAGTAAGGCTGAGATTGAACAGTAGTTTTATGTTTGGGTTTAGCTCTTCTTGGAGTTCATGTAGGACGCAGCCCGGGACACCGTCTGGTCCCATTGATGCTGTGTTTTTGATTTGGAGAGGGCGGTTCTTACCTGAGCATCTGAGATGTCAGGGGCAGCACTCTGCTGGGATAGATATTTGCCCTTTTGGTGGGGGGGGAGAAGTTTGATCTGAACCTGTCAGCTAGGATGTTGGCAATGTCTGTGGGTTCGGTGTATTTTTTGTCATTTTGGACTAATTCTGAGCATATCTGGGAATTCCCACCCAGGTTCCTAACATAACTAAAGAAAGCCTTGTGATTATCCTTAGTGTCCTGTGCAATTTTTCTCTCAAAGCTGGCCTTAGACGATTTTATGAGTGCCCGTAGTTTTTTGCTAATACTGATCAGAGATGCCTTCCCATTTTGGGATTTTGCTCTATCATGTAGTAGCTTCCTCCTTCCATTGTATAGTTTGTTTATGGCTGGGGTCCACCAGACAGGACGTCTGCCTTTGGAGGATTGGGTCTTGGTCTTATTTGGGATTGCATGATCCATGCATTCCTGAAGGTGTTCATGGAATGCGTTTATAAAGGATTCTGCAGTCTGGGCCGTATTTTCCACAGGCCCGGGGGCTTTGAAGGATTCCACCTCGGTTTTGAGGAGTGTGAAATTTGCTTTAGAGAAGTTTTTCACTGTGGTTTTTTGGGCAGGGGGTGGGGTCGGGATGTGAATATCCAGTGAGATTAGTTTATGGTCTGATCTTACCAGTGAGGGATACACTTCTGGTCTGGAGCATAGAGTCCCCATGTTGGTGATGATCAGGTCCAGTATGTTTTCCCCTCTTGTGGGAGTGGTAACAATTTGTTCCATAGCATTTGAGTTTATAAATTCTAGGAACCTTTGGGCTAGGGTGTTGGAGCTAGAGTAATGCTCCCAGTCTATGTTTGGGTAGTTGAAGTCACCCAATATAATGGTGTTTGGAGAGACCTTCTTATTTTCCAGTGTTCTCAGGAAGGCCGAGTGGGGTTCCTGGGTTTGGGAGGGTGGTCTGTAGCAGGCTATAAACTGGAAGGTAGTTTTACCCTCTGTTAGTTGCACATGGATAGTCTCTGATGCTTCGTGCTGTGCCACCAACCTGGAGGTGTGGGTATCTTTGACGAATATTGATACTCCCCCTCCTTTTGTGGTTCGGTCCAAGTTTTGGGGCCGAAAAGCATGGTATGAGGTATAACCTGGTAGTGCTGGGGTTCTCTCGGGAGCCTTGAACCAGGTTTCTGTTACTGCACAGATATCAATGTTCTCCATGCT